>NW_016159076.1:90584-97579 GCF_001687245.7 Rhagoletis zephyria
CCCACATCAAGTCACATAAATATATTTGCACGATATGTGCGTCTGTGATGTGTATATAATTTGTTGCATGCGGCACTAAAGTCAGCACGCTTGACTCCAGCACCAAATCACAGCTGCAAACTGTTTGAGCGGTAAACGCGACATATTGTATATACATATGTATATGTACATATGAGTTAATATCAAAAGCCAAGAGTAAAATGGTACAACGCACACACAATAGCACGTGTTTACGTGGCATGCAGCATACAGCAGCGCCCACAAGTTTAATCGAATTTATCTCATAATATCTTTCAGACATCTGCAGACACGAAGCGAATAAAGTTAAATAATCTGATAACCTACTGCAGTCAACGTTGGATTAAACACAGCCACCCCGAACAACCATATGCCACATGCGCAGCGTCACACAAACCCTATGTGCACTTGCACACCGGTGGCTGGCAGCACACAACTGTTGCGGTTACAAAAGTGGCAACAGCAGATGTGAGAGTGCAGTCGTACGAGTACTTTGCGTGCGATTGCTGTGGCTAACCGCACTGCCAACACAAGGACAGAAATCGAAGGACCATACAACTACAAAACGCATGGCTATGACAATAGTATAAGCTGATAAGAAAAGCTTACGAACAGCGCGGTGGTGGGTGGGTGGCCGATGAGAGGAATGACGGCATAGCGCAAAAAGCAACAGCCAAATGCTGTTGCACCCACCAGAAAGCCAGAAAGTCACAGCAAAACAAAGGCCACCGTGTAAGTCTCTGCGCGCAAATGAGTGTGTGTGTGTGTGTGCCGAATTGTTCGTGAGCATTCGAGTGTGTCGTGAGGTGCATATCATAGATACTCTCAACGTCCACCAGCCAAGCCAGCGGACAGACAGTCAAGCCAAACCAAGCCAAACCAAGCCAACTAGTTAAGCAAGCCAGCAGCTGTTGTCAAAAGGGTGCCGTGCGAATGGGTTTTATTATTATTTACATACCTGTTGCAGCAAAGGCATTGTTTTGAATAAAAATTCAATTTCCACACTTTCGACTTGGTTGGGTGGCGCACGACAAACGGCAGACGGCTAAAAAAAAAAGTGGGCGGTGGGTAGTAGGTAAGTATTAGTGGCTTTTGAGATGCTGTAGTGTTGCAGCGTGTTGGGTTCAACAATGCGCCAACAAATTCACAAGCACTCCTCAGAGTTAAGTAGTGGCCTTTTACTGAGAGAAAGTATGTGCATACGTATGTAAGTACGAACACAGTGAGCGGGCATGAGCAGACGTGATACGACTTGTAGTAAATGTGAGCATGGTAAAGAGCGAAAGTTGACAAATAGCGAACAACTTAGAGAGTAGAATAGACGATATGCCATTAGACCGAAATAGTGTTTGTAACTTCAAAAAGTGTGATTGCTCCTTACCATCTTATTATTGTTGCACCGCTCCAGTAAAGTGTTCATCGCATGAGCTGAGTGCTGCTCAGCTCCACTTGATTCAGTATTGATAAAAATCCTCAGGCAATGCAGTTCGTTTAAGCTGCATTTGGCTCGACGTCCATGTTGCGTGTCCTTCGTGCACAACTCCAACAAGTTGTTAGGTGAAATATTTGATTCAGAAGTTCGCTGCTTTCTGTCAGCAAAAGCAATCGCTACTTAGTATGTGCGAATAATTCTGCTCATAGAGCTCAGAATAGATAAATTTATTCAAAGGCGGAGCTTTATGTTCGCAAAAGTTTTGGCACATATGTATAAATGTATGTAGAACCAACATCTCAAACACAAGAAAGGTTCAAAATTAAAAAAGAAATCAGGAGTCGCTTCCAGGGTTAAAAAAAAATACCCTTCTTAATCGGAAAACTTCAACAAAATTTTACCAAAATTTTGACGTTGACCAGCTATAACTCAGAAAGTTTATGAATTTATATAAATAAGTTGCAATAATATGAAAAATGTAGTAGATTTCAGACATCAGACATCCCGAGACAAAATAGTCCAACAAAAGCCATGTAAATTCAAATGTCTAACTTTGTAAAAAATTTGAAAAATTAAATAAGTTGTACAGCGACAATTTTTTGAAGTCACGCATTTTCTTCCATACAATGTTACCATGTTCGACAATTTGCTTTGCATGGAAGAAAATAATAACACCGTTGGCAGAAAAAATATCAAAAATCAATGCGAATTTCTCTTGAAACTTGCACATTATTACTAGAATTTAACGGGCTACAAAACAGTGTACGTTAGGGTGGTCTAAAACAAGTAAAGTCGGAATTTTAATGCTCTCATCCCTAGGATTGTTCTATATCGAAAAAAATATACTCCAATTTTTTTATTTTGAAATCAAAAAATATTTTAAAGTCCCTCAAAGTGATCAAAGTTGTTTATGTATTTTATATGGGGAAAAAACAAGTTTTCGTAGAAATGGTATCGAATTCTTGAAAATCAATATTTTTTGATCGGAGAACTCTGGTTCTCCAATTAGTTATTTAACCAATTTTTAATACTAACGATTTTTTAAGATTCCCCCACGCATTTTCTGGGGGTTTTGGCGGACCTATAAAATATAGTTACTACAAAAAATTTTTAAATAAATAATTAGGTATTATTATTGGGAATCTCCTGAAGAGGAACAGAGCTTACCGCTATTCAAAAATTCTATACCATTTCTACGAAAAGTGTTTTTTTTGCATATAAAATACATGGGAATTTTTGAGCTCTTTGAGCGACTTAAGGCATTGGGCAGCCCTCTAACTAAGTACTTTCACACTGGTACGGAAATGCAAGTCTCGAATAAATTATGTTGCTAAACATAAAGAGCTTGCTTTACTGTGGTTGCCAGTAACCCGGGACTACCTGGTAATGAAACATCTGACCATTTGGCCACACTTGCCTTAGACCAGGCATTTCTCGATACGCAACCAGTTATAGCTCTCCCCACTTCGGCCATCGAAGCCACCAGCAGAAACTGGGTGAAAACTGCGCTCAGCAATGACTGGGGGCATCTAGGGAATGCGGGTGGGCAAAACTCATGTTGCCTTCAATATCAGAAGTTCTGTTTAATTTTTTGCTCTCATTGGGCAGATGAGCCCACAGACAACTTCTAGAACTGCTGACTGGTCACTTCAGGTGGCACAAACACCTGACTGTGATAAACGTAATTGACAACTCCATATGCATATCCTGCCTTGAAGAGGATGGACGGTGGAATACTTTTTGTGCTTCTTGCTTGCTTGGTTGTTTGTCAACTATTTTTCTAGATTCGGTCTTTTCTCTATTGTCAGTTTCTGAATTTAAAGTTTGACGTAAAAAGCTTTGCGATTTTGTTGTTGCAATCTTTGTGTGTTTAAAAATGTGTGATGTGTTTTTCGCACCACTTTAAATTCGGAGTGATAAAATCAAAAACTATTTTACAAATACGCCACATGCAAATTCATGAGTGATCCGAGGAGTGAATGGTGAAGAGAATGTAAATAACGCTAGCGCTCGGAGTGCTCCTTAAGATATAACTCTTCAGAGCGAGAGAGTACTTTGTTCGCTTTACGAGCTCTGTTTTATAAAACTTGCAAGCGTGTAATCACATTATTTCAATAGATGGAACACAAGAAAATTTTCATCGTTAGATCTAATCTTCGCATTTTTTTGATGAGAGGACTACAGTCCCGGAGCCAGCGACATATTTTTGTCAATAGTTTAATTTCCGGCCATATTAATATATATGACTCGCATGATGTCGCTATGAAGCGTAGTAACGTTCCGCTGCGCCATTGTGGGTGGGTTCGGCTACAGCAGCCTCCCACGCAAACATAAAAAATAAAAAATTTAATTATTTCACTTTTGCTAGAAATGATATGAATGTTAGAGTGTATAGTAAAGAGTAAGAAAACGATGCTCAGCTGGATGTATGTGGGTGGGTTATACTTCAGCTGCTCAGGTGAATAATAAATGAATAAAATAAATAAATGAAAAAAATATATGATTTTAGTTCGCACGAAAATTGGTCAGGTGATAGTTGATATGATACTTAAATCAAATCAAACATTCAGCTGGCTGTATGTGGGTGGAAAAACGTTGAGCTGAGGCAGTGAAGGTGTAACGCAGAAAGCAGGTATGTATATGAGCGGCGCTCTCAGGGCACACGTAACTTTAATACGTCAACTGAACGTCTTTCCGCCCGCATACATTAAGATGAGCGTTTTTTTTGGTTTAAAGTGATATGTGAACTATCATAAAACCAATTTTCACCGTAACTGAAAGAATGTATCTAAAGTTACACGTATTTACTCATGCAACCACCAACTGGCATCGATATATTAATATTCGTAACGTTAGTGTCACTTTGTAATTTACAAATGTGGTAAATAATCTTAGTGTCTGCCTCTTCGTGACTTGGATAAGTCAGTTGATGCTCGATACTTTGTTTTATTTTACCATCTCTGACTATATACTTATGCCAAGCGTCAGCGTTTACATAAATAGTTTTATTATTTATATACGGTACCATGTAATCCTCTGCCCAATGGTCAACAAAAAACTTAACAATAGCCTCTTTGAAGTTGACATTTTTCAACCCGCCTGTGAAGTCGGTCGGTCATACTTGCTCAGACCCAATGATGCTAAAATTGGACAGTTGCATTCCTCCGATTTTGTGTTCAGTGTCTTTGATTGACGGAAACATATATCGATCAAAAGTGATGATGAGATTTCCGAAAGCTTTTTAGCCATTCGGATGACGACGCTACAAGCTCGTCAGTAGACCAAAGCGAGGAAGAAACCTTATTCGATTTATGTATATATGCCATGTACAATATTGTGTACGTCAAATAAACATTTTCATTGATATACTTCTTCATTTATTAACATGAACGTCACTTGTACGATAGTTGCATGAGTAAATACGTGTAACTTTAGATACATTCTTTCAGTTCAGATGAAAATTGGTTATGTGATAGTTCACATATCACTTTAAAACAAAAAAAAAAAACGCTCATCTGACTGTATGCGGGCGGAAAGACGTTCAGTTGGCGTATTAAAGTTACGCGTGCCCTGAGAGCGCCGCTTATTTACCTTCTTTCCATGTTACACCGTCGCTGCCTCAGCTGAACGTTTTTCCACCCACATACAGCCAGCTGAATGTTTGATTTGATTTAAGTGTCATATGAACTATCACCTGACCAATTTTCGTGCGAACTAAAATAATAAATTTTATTTTTCATTTATTTATTTTATTCATTTATTATTCACCTGAGCAGCTGAAGTATAACCCACCCACATACATCCAGCTGAGCATCGTTTTCTTACTCTTTAGTATACACTCTAACATTCATATCATTTCTAGCAAAAGTGAAGTAATTAAATTTTTTATTTTATTTTTTGTTTGCGTGGGAGGCTGCTGTAGCCCAAGCCACCCGTGGTGCCGCAGCGGAACGTTACTAGGCTTTATAGGAGCATTATACGATGCATTTAAATGAATATGAGCAAAACTTAAATTGGTCGCAAAAATCTGTCGCTGCCTCCCGGACTATTGGGAATATGTTAGAAAAGGCAGGTACGGGAAAAAAGGTTTGTGAGCCTCTGGTATAGAACAATCCTAGGTGGTGAGAGCATAGATATTCCGACTTTACTTTTTCACATGCATTTTTGGACCACCCTAGTGTACATACTTGGAATTTTTCTAAAAATTATAAATCAATTTTTGTTGTAAATTTTTTTAAATACGAAAAAACGTATTTTTTAGACGAACTCGCCAGAACAAATATCATCAGAATATGCACGCATGGTAACCGCAGCCTTCAATATTATACATATATGATATAAAAAAGAAGGTAGTTTCACTTTTTTTGACATAAACTGTGCTTATGACGTTTATACTTTTCGTAAATTGCTCAAGTAGCACTGCCACCTCAACAAATTATTGTTTTGGAAATTTTAATAGTTGTTTAAAGAATTTTTTAGGCAATAAAAAATAATTAATTAGTGTGTGTTGATTTAAAATACCTTAAATTGCCTTATCGCAAAAAAGTTTGCATTATCCGCAGTGTTACATGAAACATATGTGATTTAAGAAATTATTAATCACGCTAATTGGCATCTTATTGGTTCGGATGTTGAGCGCTGTAAATGCACCATGTTTAAATTGTGCTATATTTTTTGTTAAATAATATGGTCACCATAAGTGGTTCCCGTAAACTGAACATTGTCAACTACGTTGTCAGTTTGATCCAATGTGCCCATATTTGCTAATTTGATAGTAGGGTCACTACTAAATTTTCGACCTAAACGTTCGAAGACACTTGAACTGATATGTATGCACAGAAAATGAGTAAACCAATCGACGAAAGTCGAAAATATTCTTTGGAGACTAAAAACTATGGGCGTATTTATAGAAAAAAAAAAATCGTTGAAGTCAGTTGCAGCTTTTTGACATAATCTTCAACGAAATATACGTATTTCAAAAAAGCTACAATCAACTGTATTTTGACTATGAATATGCCAATATATGCATGTAGTTCACCCTTTTTGGGTGTATCTTCCCAAAATATTTTTTTTTCGTATTTTATTTTTTAAGCGCAATTACATATATGTATACACATGTATGTACATGAGTATATTTTCTCTACCCAAAAAAATTACCATTTATTTTTAGTTAATTCCTTCTTTAATTTCATGCTTCATATGATAATTACCAGGATATGAAATATTTTGTATAGCTTTTACTTTTGTGTAATGAATAATGCTACTATTTTTAGCTTTTACTGGCATACCCATACCCTACCATTTATACACACACACGCACACACAAAACTACAAGCTTTAATATTTATTATTACCGCAAAAGTTAATCGATGGAAAAGTTTGCTTGCGGATATGTTTGTCATTTATTGTAAGTAGAGGAGACATTTTGGCATGTTCCACAGCACCGTTATTGGTATTGACAATTTGTGCGAGTACATACAGCCTAAAAATTCACAACTGTGGGGAAAATCTCTAGTTCTAAACTGGTGCGCATGTAGTACGTTTA
>NW_016159077.1:0-5487 GCF_001687245.7 Rhagoletis zephyria
AAAAACGCTGTAAAAATTTCCCTTCAATTTCAAGGCAGTAAAACAACGACCTTAACAGGCCAACCTAATATTACCGGCGTGAATTTTTCTACGCACGCACGCAAGTTCTTCACATTTGAGTAACCGAAATAAATTTGCGTGCGTGATTTTTCAGAGTTGCATTTCTGTCCAATTTCAGAAGTTGAGCAAAATTTGAGCATAAATGCAGAATAGCTTCGATTCCCAAATTAAAAAAAACGGACGGGGATCGATAGAGAACATTGAGGTGAGTAAAACGGTATATTTCTTTTCTTGCGGAAACAAAAACTACAAAAGTTATTAAGGGTCAAAGTTCAAATTAAACTATTTTTTAAATAAAAAAATGCTTAAAAACTAATGTATGGATTTTAAAAGGTTTGACCTCAATCGATAGGAAATTTAGTTTCCTTTAATTTGATATACATACTTGATATATGCCTTGTTTAGTTTTCACAAAAATCTAATTAATGTACGCAGAAAGGAATTCCGCTTCCCTTCTGCGGCAACACAGAAAGGAAAATTCTACTTAGGGAGGATTATATTTATATCAAATTAAAGGGAATCAAATTTCCTATCAAATGAGATCAAAATTTTTAAAATCCATGCATTCGTTTTCAAAAAATTTGGATTTAAAGAATTGTTTAATTTGAACTTTGAGTCTTAATAACTATTGTAGTCGTTATTTCCGCAAAAAAAGAAATATACCGTTATACTCTCTTCAATGATCTCTATCGATCCCCATATGTGTTTTTTAATTTGAAAATCGAAGCTATTCTGCATTTTTTCCAAAACTTTAATTCATTGTCGCGCCAAAATGTCATAGAGCACAGACGTCAAATCGAAATGTCACGCAACACAAATCTTGGAATTTGAGTTAGCTTTTTACGCACGCCGGTCAATTTCGGTTGGTCCCATACAAGATGTATATGCATGAGAAATTTTTGGCAGTAAACTGCCGGCGTGCGTGAATATTAGGTTAGCCTGTAAGTTAACATCAACCGAGGCCATATGTTGACAAGGGATGCAAAATCACAGTTACATAAAAGAACTGGTCAGATTTTCCAGAAATCCCTTCAATTCTGATATAAAATATGATGCTAAAAGACTGCAGATCTCCCATTTAGATGACCGGTCATATGGCCGGAAGATGTCTCGTAGAATTCCCAGCGAGTTTTGCTTTACATAAAAATGTGTGCTCTTTTATTTTCATTTTGACTCACTTCAATGTTGGTTCCTTTAATTCAAGTTGGCATTCGGTTTTTGGAATTCGAATAAGTTCTCAGCAAAAACGTTTGTTTAAAAAAATACATATGTGTACATAGTGCTTGAAAATATGAATTTTTCCATTACCTTAAACCTTTGGGAGTGGGCAAAAATTATGTTTTTTAATTTAGGCAAAATTGAATATGCGCTATCTGGGAAGACAATATCTACGTGTAATATTTATTCTGTTTGTTGGCACTATATCCAAACACAAACGCATCTTAAGAGTCTTAACAGTGAAACAATTTCTTATTTTCTAAGTTTGCGAATACAACTTCACACTTAAAATTAAGACATTTATAACAAACATTTTATGAAGAAAAACCCTTCTTCGTTTAAAATAAAAATAAGCGAAATCGGCCCAATTTCATACAATCCTGCCTGACATGAAAATTTTCTCCACGATAAGGCTGGTAGCCATTTCTAACAGATTTTGGGTCGCTTAGTCAAAAATGGAAACATATATACACATTTTAAATTTAAGAAAACAATGCAAATAGAAAAATCGGCTAAAAACGGCTAGTTTTTTTCTGCAACGGCTAACAAATCGGCTGCCGGCTAAATCGAAATTTCTCCGGCTGTTTGCTATCGCAACCGGCTAAATCTAGCCGGAAAACGGCTAAAATGGCAAAACTGCGTGTGAAAGTGCCCAAAGGTACATATGTACGTAAGGCCCTGTCTCCACAGGAAAACACTGATGTCGTGAAAACTATGTCACAAAATATATTTCCAATGGAGACCGCCTATTTCTCATGTGCTGCAATATATGTCAGCGCTTATTGCTTGGCATCTATTGCAGGCAATTCGATAGTTTGACAGCCATATTTTCATTTGAAAGAAAGCGTGCTGGTGGTAACATCGATGAAATTTTTATATTAAATCAAAATAAAAATCTCCTCCCTATTGGATTATTTATGATTACGTTTTAGGAAATTATTCAGCAAGTTTTTTAAAGATTTAAATGTTTTTAAACACCTAAATTGAGAGAATGTTGTCTGGTGGCGTCATGCGGCAAATGCTTATTTCAAGACATCAAAGTGCCCACACACAAAAACTTGCAATCACATTGCTCGTCAAAATGACAGTTGGTAGGCCATCGCTGTTCGCCTGTGGAGTTCTGCGGTAACACTGGATACACACGACGAACATGTGCGCGCACATGTGTGCCAACATGCTCGCTGTCGTTTGCCACTGACGGTGCGCAGCTCAAATGTGATTTTGTTGCGATAACCACAGATCGATTTTGGCTGTTTATGTTTTGTTTATTTAATGCTTATTATTCATTTTCCACAACTGCTAAGCAAATTATATAACAAACAACATATAAATCCACATTTCAAGCTGCGTGCAAAAAATATAAAAAATCTGCCTAGCTTCAGTCAACACTGCATGCAACCCTACATATTGCTGAATGGATTAGCGGCATGTAGCCACCTATCCGTGAAGCTTCTGCTGAAAATTTTCCAGTTTGGTAAATTGTATTTTGATTTTTGTGCTCGTGGTTTGTAATTAAGTTAGTTTATATATAAAAGTAATAATATTAGGTCAATGTTAAATTTATATCGAAATACTGAATGTTTTTTAATAGAACAAACGAAGCTGAATTAGTCGCGTTTGCGCTGAATTGGCATCGGCAACCCGAAGCAGATCGAAAAACGAGTACGAGGGACTCTTATTCCAAATAGTAATTTCAAAATGGCGTCAGTGATTTTTGGTGGTATTTAGTGTCTGTTTAGCGAAGTTTCCGCGGTATTTGTGCAGCTGAAAAGTTAAAAAATTCTGAAAGATAATAAATCTTATGTGATACGCGCTGTTGTTGAAGGATATATATATTTCTAGCAGTTGTGCCTTTTAATTTTCATCTAGTGATAATTCACGTAAAAATGGCGCATGTAACTAAGGAAGCGATGTAACTTTCTTTTTTTACAACTTTTCGATTTTGTGGAGTGCAGTATATGCTTATCTAGAAAACAAGTCGTACAGCGCGTTGTGAATGTTATAACTTGCACTCCTTATTGCAGTGTGACAAGTGGCAAGTGGTACAGTCCGAGGTAGAACACGGCATACATCGTTTTTTATTGCCAGCGTGGGAACATACGGGAAAAACTTCATATATACCTTTTTAATTACCGAAAAATTGAAAAAACTTCACAAAACGTGAGTGTAGCAATTGCTTATAGAGTGAAAAAGGCGGGTAAAGGAAAACATTATCGTCAAAATGTGTGCAGCACATAGTAATCCGCAACAGGGCTTCGGCTACACCTGGGGCTTCGCAGACAATACACGGACGGAGTCTGTATTAGAAATTCCGGCAAATATAAATTACACAGTCAGCAGCGAATCCGTAAGTGAGCAGAATTAAAAATTCGATTTAATGATTTCTTTTAGAACTAAATAGTATCGAGACGCGTTTTTTGCTTCGCTACCACCAATGTAATGTTTTCAAAACCTCGCTGTCTCAATTGGTGTCTGTGTACGAGACAACCCCCTCCCTGGATTTCTCACATTCATGAATACTCGTACACGTAGTGCGTGTACTTTTTGATATAAGTGCATATATATATGTACATATATGAATCTATACATACGATTTGTATGTACGTATATAAGGTGCACATGTGTGTTCCTTCTGTGCCTATACGTACAGATGATTGTGTGCGACTATACGTATACGATGTTTTATGTAACGCTACCTTTGTCGTTATCGGCTGCGGTCACACTTTGTCACATGCATGAGTAGTGGACATTGGCATTTGTTTTGCATTTAAAATGAGCTGCTGTTGATAACGAGCCAGGGGAGTGAAATAAATCTGATTCTAAAAATATACATTTTCTCCCATATATAAATTTATGCTTTGAATCGTGAATTAATTTTAAAATGGCGACTGTAAATTCGCCTCGTTTTGAGCAAATAGTGGCAGACAAGGCGAATTTATATAAATTCGCCTTGGCGGCTGAACGACGACGAAATTATCAACGCAGGGTTGCATTATTTCGTCTAATTTGCCGAATTTCGAGCGAAATCGTGCTGATGTTGACGGCATAGCATGCCGGGCATATCTTTTGCCAAGGTGTATTTAACATAAATACGCCTTGCTCTTTATTTCATTCAATAATGTATACATAGTGTATACATGTAATACATAGCTACATTGAAAGGCAAACATTGCATTTTGATATCTTTGGGATGGTACACACACAGCTTCAATTGTCGCGCTGAATTCACACAACGAAACGCATTGTTGGTTGTGTTGTGTATTTTGTATTGTCGAGTTTTTGGCGCAAAAATATACTGTCAAAAGTCGACCTGTGGAAAAGTTGCGCGCAGTACGGTTTGGCTTTGTATGCGTAAAAGGAGGTTTGTATTTGTTTGTTTACATTTTTATGTTGTAAGTTCTGATTGGCATGTTTGGTTTATAAGCTGTTGCTATTGTTAGGTGGTGGTGTGCACCTTCCATGATAACAGGTGGAACATGTTTAGGTCTAGCGCAAGCCAACCGGCAATTTAAGAGCTTGTCTGGTGGCAATGCAATATATTTCGAAAAGGCTGTCAAATTGAGAAATTTAAGCAAGCAGTTGGGCTGAGATTTCATATAATGGACCATTTCCAATATCACCCAAAGTATTACGAATTTTTTAATGAAATTTGCAGGGGGTTTTGAGGAGGTGCTCATTGANTTTAAGAGCTTGTCTGGTGGCAATGCAATATATTTCGAAAAGGCTGTCAAATTGAGAAATTTAAGCAAGCAGTTGGGCTGAGATTTCCTATAATGGACCATTTCCAATATCACCCAAAGTATTACGAATTTTTTAATGAAATTTGCAGGGGGTTTTGAGGAGGTGCTCATTGACCTATATCATCAACATTTTGTGTACAAATGCTAATAGTTTTTAAGTTATCCGTTGTTAAAATTTCCCCACTGCTTCACAATTATTCTTTTTATAAACACTGCACTTATCACTTTTCTTTTTATTAATACTGTATAGTATAAATACCTTGTTCTTTTATACCTGTACAATTTTTATATGTTCTGTTGTTCTTAGATTTTATTAGAATTTCTAAGTTTTTAAAATCATTAAAATAAGTCTTCAAATTACAAACAAAATGTTCTAATAAATAATTCAAAATTTTGAATAATAAAATTTTATCATGATATATTATCAGAGCTGGGTAAATGCAATTACATTACAATTACAATTACATTC
>NW_016159077.1:5587-6312 GCF_001687245.7 Rhagoletis zephyria
AGTATCTGTTCATATTTCAACAAAATTTGCAAGATGTAGTCGAAAAATTTAGAGTTTATGCTGAAAAATCAACCAAAACACACTGCATATGTTCGCAAAGACTGGAACAAAAGGAGAAATTTGCTAATTTGAAATGACCTCCACAATCCGAGGACATGTATCTCATCGAGAATTTGCGAAATCAACTAAAATCGCATCTTACTAAGTATCCAAGTCCGTCCAATGGAGTACATGAGCTGTGAAAGCACACCAAGGATATATGGGAGGCTATACCTCCAGAATTTTTACAGACATACACATTAGGTATGCCAAATTGCAACCAGGAACTAAATAAAGCAGAAGCATACTGAACATTGTGTTAATAATTCTTTTTTTTTTTGTGAAAATGTCAAAAAGTTATTAAAAATATATGAGTGCAAAACTGTAACATTTGCCTTAATTTACATTTTTGTCTGCTGGTTTTGTTAATGTTGTTGAATTGACCTCAAATCGTTATGACTGAGGAAGCAAAGATGTGCCAATAAAAATATACATCAACAGTATGAATGTCGTTAGAACTTGGAAAGATAGCGACAGCTGAAATAAAAAGTGTTACTCCATGTTACAGTTTTGCTCGTCACTGTAGTTTACGATATAGCAAAACGAGTGTGAAAATGTATCGATTTTTCTGTACGATATTTTGGAAAAATTACATTTTTATTAAATAATGTCAAGTTTGATCATCC
>NW_016159077.1:9987-10125 GCF_001687245.7 Rhagoletis zephyria
GTAGTTAACTTTTCCAAATTCGAAAAGTGTAGTGCTAACTTGACACACGATGTAAATCAAACCTGCGCCACTAAATAACTACTCGCTCGAGGCGACAAACTTGAAAAACTTGAAACTTGACAAAATTGTAAATTCTTT
>NW_016159077.1:10326-30190 GCF_001687245.7 Rhagoletis zephyria
CGTCATCAGCGTTTTTCGATTTTAGTTTTTGTAATTCATTTTGAATCCTGTCTTTTGTTACTGGTGTGAAAAATGTGCGCTTATAGCGAGGTTGTTAATAGGTGAATATGGCAAATAAAATGTGATTTTCTGGGAATGAAAATTTCGAAGAAAATTCTGTTTTGAAAGTCGTGGCTGCCAGCATAATTAATTTAAAATCTTGTAATTTTGTTAAAAAGGAACCGTGTTTTTTATAATAATTTGAATTATGGAATCACGGACGATAAAGGTCTCAGATTTGCTGTAATGAATACCTAGTAATTAGTTTTTTTTATTAGTTAGTTGAACTCGGCTTTTCCTAGATGCAGGCAGACACAATTAATTACTCACCGCCGTCGGTACCATAAGCCATCAAATCCGTTTTGTTGTTCCATTCCATGCGCTCAATGTGTTTTGATATATTTTTTGAGGCGAATGAACGCAAATTTTCAACATATGTATCGTTAGTACTATTTCACATTGTTGCTGACATGCAAAAAACTACAACTAACTATATTTGTGTATTGCCTAAAACGATGAGGGGACTGCATCATAATCAATCAAAAAGTTAATTTTGGATTTTTAGTTAGTTACGACCTTTTGTATTTCAGCGACGATGTGAGTTAAGCCCTTTCCATACTATAATAACGATATATTACATGCCAAGTCCCCCTCCTCAATAGATATAAAATTCACCTTGGATTAATTCTTATTTAATATGTGAAGTTGGCTGTCGACTTATTTACATATCATTTCATCTTTATTCCGATGCGTGCTAATTTTGACAATTTACACAAAATTAAAATAAATGTTTTGGTTTTCGCGCTAAAAGACTAATAAAAAGAAACACGAAACTTAAGAATAATAAGTTTTATAAAAAATAATTATACTTTTCTAAGAAAAAGTAGAAAAAAACCAGCGATGCATCCAGTTTTTCCAACAGACCTTCGACAAATAATATTCGATAGTTACATAATTCTTACCTAATTAAAGGTAATCTTTTAAATATACCTACTATTATCTTACTCTTTGACTTTAAATTACGAAAGAAGGTCGCCGTAGGGGACAGTCTTAACGTAGCATCTCCACAGGCAAACAAATGTTGGCTAACATTTTTTGTTTGCCAGATATACGTTTTATCGGTGCACTTGCACAATATTCGCATTCGCAAAAGCTCCGCATTGATTATTGCGAATGCGAATGTTAAAATTTAAGCGGAAGTTCCGCGGTTGCGAATGCGAATGCGAATATTCGCAACAACACTGGTACATATGTATACTTGAAAATAGATAATTGCGTCTCGGTCAAACTGTTTATAGAATTTTTCTTTCTGTGTGCAACCCAAACCGATCGCCGTGCTTATTCATACCAAAACTAATTTCGCGGAACCCCGGTGACCTTTCTACGGAACCCTTGGGTTCCGCGGAACACACCTTAAGAAGCTCTGACCTAGACATTCAATCTCTTCAACTTTCATGCAAATCCTAAGAGGTCGCGCCCAGAGGTGGCCGCGGTGACATGAAATGCCTCTTTTTTTAAATTTTGACCATCGAAAATTTCCACAATTTCAAAATACGTAATACTATCTAAAATTGAATCTATTTTAAAATAAACTGATACCTAACTTATTATAATAGCATAAAAATTGTCGAAGTTATGCGACTTTTCTTAAATACGGCCTTGAATTCATATGTGCGTATGTACCGGACTTTCAGAGTTTTTGAGCAGTGTGGCTAAGGAATTCATCAATATTTATTCAAAATTGATATATGCAATCGCTCATTAGCAAAAAATTGGGTTTTCCAAAAATTTTTGGTAAATGGGGGTGGCACCGCCCACTTATATCATATATGTGTATTTCAAAAACAAATTGATTGATCGCGACCAAATTTGGAACACACATTGCGATTAGGCTTCTTAAGCGCCAATTTTTAAACTCGGACAAAAACCACGGGCTCCACCAACGTAACGGTAGTTTCAAAAAAGTCAAAGCTAGCTATACTTTAGGAGGAGTGGGTTTTGTCCGATTTCAAAACATTCAAGCCGGAAGTTAAGGAGGCTAAGCGCAATGTGTATATAAAATTTGGTCGAGATTGGTCAAGTAGTTTTGGAGATACACATACATATGTATATGATATAAGTGGGCGGTGCCACCCCCATTTTCCAAAATTTTTTGGAAAAACCAATTTTTTTGCTAAAAAGCGAATGTATATATCAATTTTGAATAAATATTGATGAATCCCTTAGCCACTCTGCTCAAAAAGTATGAAAGTCCGGTACATAAACAATATAAATTCAAGGTCATATTTAAGAAAAGTCGCCTTACTTCGACAATTTTTATGCGATTGCCATAAATGAGCAATCAGTCTATTTAAAAATAGATTTAATTTTAGAAATTTTTGAAATTGTGGCAATTATCGATGGGCAAAATTTAAAAAATTAAGACATATTTTTTTTATTTTACCCGATAAAAAATCCCAACAAGCCAAGTCCGACAACAGATTATTATATACCATTTTAAAAGTCTATATATCCTCTTGCCAGATCATATTCGATCTTTAAAATCGAATAAAAAACAGTCTTTCAAAAACCCATAAAGCTACAAAATCCTATTTTCTGACCTAAATCGACAGGTCGCGACCTCTAAATGACCTTTACAAAATCTATAAAAGTAGGCAATAATATTTCTCATAAAAACGAATAAAATTAGGGGGTAGGGTCTTGAAATTTCAAAAAATGCATTTTCTATGGGCACCCTAGTATACATACTTTAAATTTTAATGTAAAGAATGAAATTGTTTCACTGTTGTTAAATAGGTATTATATAAATAGTTCGATATAATGTCTGAAAGCTGTATGCACATTTCTGGGGTAGCATCTAATTTCGAACAATATTTGTTTTTTGTGTATTAAGTGTAAGCTGAAACCCCTGTTGACAGAGTACGTTGTAATAGAAGGAAGCAAAGTTAAGATGGCATTTTTAGCGACTTCATGACATTTACTTTTAACACTAACCCAAAACTCTTTCAGAGACACAGATTCAAATGTGTGTTTCAATGTCGAAGTATTCTGAAGGTCTATGAATGCTTCGTAAATGGATTTTGTACCAAACCGATATTACTACTACCATCCGAAAAATAATCTGACGAAGATTTCAGGTGATTTACCAAGTGCCCAGTTATGACATTTCACAATTCATTTGGCAATTCATCGAGTTCTTTGTAGAACGTTGTATATAACCCTTTGGTTACAGCGGCCAACAACACATACCAGTGAGAAAAAACAAGCTGTCAAGCGCAAGCTCAACGCTCTTATGTAACGTATGGCACTCAGTACGGCAATCATACTATCAGTACATATGTATGTATACTTGTAAATAGATAATTGCGTCTCGGTCAAGCTGTTTATAGAACTTTTATTTCTGGGTGCAACTCAAACCGACCGCCGTGCTTATTCATATCAAAATTAATTTCGCGGAACCCCGGTGACTTTTCTACGGAACCCTTGGGTTACGCGGAACCTACTTTAGGAAGCTCTGCAATAGCAGATAAAAGTCTATTTAAAGTATATGACTTAAAATAAAAAAAGGCGAGGTTGTTTAAAAGTGTCACAGTAAAAAAATTACTCTAATTAAAATGATTGTTGCAGCAAATAAATAGTAAGCCAAATTTTCAAACAGAACACTACGCCTGACGCCACGATAAATACTGCCAAACATAGAGAAAGTTCTTTCCACTTCAACGGACATAATCGGAGCGTATTTAAAAGCACACGTTTCTTTAATGCTATATTTCAAATTGCCACCAGCTGTAATAGTTTTTTCTTAAATTTTTTCAGCACTTTCTTTTATTTTGTTTTCCGTTGCGACCGATTTAAGTTTCTCTATCACTGCTGTATATGCACTTTGTTGAAGCAACTGTTTGACTTCCGATATACCCTGTATTTGAGTCGCAAGTGATAAAGCGAATGATTCCTATGTCTAAATAGACGTAATTAGATAACCAGAATTGCACGAAATAAAAATAAGCGGTTGACGAAGGTTCTCGTCATCCAATAACTCTTTGGATATTTTAATAATTTTTGATTCCACTGGCTCCAACAATCTGACATACATAGTAGCTAACTGCTTCCAGGTATGTACCTCCAGGTAAAGACCCACGCGTGATGGCGCCATCATAAACACTTTTTTGATACAGATACTGACAATTAGTTGGTCTACTTGTTGATTGCTTTCGGGAATTTTTTCACATACTTTATTGAGGCCATGAGCAAGACAACTTACACGAGTAAAGTAGCTGTTAGACGCGGCAAATGCAAGTCCTTTTCAAGTCTGTCAAACTCAAGAATTTTCAAAAGAGATTGCAGGAGCAGTACACCTTGCATGTAGAGTGGCTTTCGAAAGCAATTTTTATTTCTGAAAATCAAACTTTCCCGATACTAATTTTTGTCTGTTTACATGGTGAATGCCGACCACTCCACTTTGAACTATGTTACCAGACATTTTTATGCTTATAACAAAATTAATGACCTGAAAAATATACTAAACCTGCTAAAATGTGCACAAAACAGGCACAAAATGTCTAATGCATTAGTATTTAAATACTCCATATCAGTAGAATCAATTAATTACACGTATTTTTCATATTTTATTCCACATTTTTATAATATTTATACAAATTCGCCAAAAAACGCATTGAACGGCAACACTCGATTGGTTTGACAGCACTTGCAACAAAAATTAAAATTGCTAGTCCAGCACGAGCAAGTTGAATTTATTTCTCGAAAGTGATTTGCCTAATTTCTGTTGCAATTAGGCCTTGCAATTTTTATTTTCGAAACTGATTTCTGCAAATTTGCAAAAGGACTCTGTTTGTTTACATCGGAAAGTAGACTTTAGATTTCGCATTATGATAGCAAAATGCGTAGAAAAGGCGCTTGCATTGCCACGTTTAACCGCATCTTAAGTTTTGGATAAAGCACCGACATATTTTGACACAATTTTATCTCCTTTATCCATACCTTTAGCGTATGTACACGACTAAAGATCTATCCTGATCGCAATCAATCGAAATACCGGTTTTTAATCCCATTTGACAGTGTGCTTTCACTTATTTGAGTACAAATGCCATTGAATTTGACATGGTGAAAATTAAGCGACATATGTTTTCAATTTTTGCAGAAATACTATAGTGTCATTGCATTGGGACTGGTGGGACCTTTTACTACAGAAAGTGAACAATTGTGAATTATAACTGTCTTCGGAACTTATACAACAGTGAAAGATATTTTTTAACATAGATAAATAACTAGTGTATAAAATTCGTTTCAATAAAATACCAAACGATTCGATTTCATAGTTCTATGTAACTATTATTTTCATGAATGTGACTGGTAAGAAACCATAACCATATTTTATCTTTGTGCACTGAAAGACAAATTTATCCAAAACACTTAATTTTGAAGTGAGATTTTTTCGTATTGTAAAATATATCCTATATGGATGTTTCCATGATGTGAGACCTGACATTCGTCCAACCAATTCATTTTTAATCAGAAGCAATTCGTTATTGGTTTAACTTTGAATTAAAATGTGATAACGTACGTGACAGATTTCTCCCCCATACAATATTTTTACTAGTAATACATATCGTCGATGTTTTTGCAAAACCGCCCATCACCCCGCCCAGTTATTAAACAACAGATTTGTAAAATAGAGAAAATACCGCCTATCAAGGCAATGCCTTCAAAGAATAAACCGTTTTTTCGCTCTCCTGTAAAATTTGAGTGCCGTTGGGCGGTTTTGCAAAAACATCGACGATATGTATAAGTATAATTTAAATTTTAACACGGCATTACGTACCGCGACAGGATGCCTCCTGATGACGCCTCTA
Organism: Rhagoletis zephyria; assembly: GCF_001687245.7. NCBI lineage: Eukaryota > Metazoa > Arthropoda > Insecta > Diptera > Tephritidae > Rhagoletis > Rhagoletis zephyria. Next base: position 16,236 of record NW_016159077.1, read on the forward strand.
CATCACCTTCATGACGAGGCCCAGATGCTCCCGGTAAAGGAGCATAACTTAATGCTTTGCAAGCAGTTCCTCGCTGGGAGCTACAGACGTGGCCATCCCAGCGGACAACTGCTCGCGGAAGAGCCCTCGCCACGGCACGTCAGGAGGCATCTTTACGAACTGACAGACGAAGTCCAGAGGTATATTAAACAACCTCTGGACCCGACAACCTACCGACAGGCCCTCAACGGCATTCACAGGGAATCAGTCTCAAGTTATGTAGACTCCCGCCCTGTGAATGCCGTTCTAGGCACACAACCACCGGACGTGGACGGGACAGAACTTTGTCTGCCTCGGGAGACCCGCACAACAATAGCCCAACTTCGCTCTGGCTATTGCAGCAGGCTCAACAGCTACCTGAGCAGAATCAACGAGGATGTGCCCAACCATTGCCCGGCATGTGGAGAGTCGCCACATGACTCCCGGCACCTCTTCACATGCCCTGAGAATCCCACTCAGCTAACGCCCCTGTCCCTATGGACAGCCCCTGTGGAAGTCGCACACTTCCTGGGCCTCCCCTTAGCTGAAATAGACGACAACGATGATGGATGAACCGTCCCGAACGGGGCTTAGTAGCCGCTACAACAACAACAACAACAACAACAAGTATAATTTAATTTTTTATTAATTTTGGCAGTTTCTTAGTGCTATTTCTGTGCTCCAAGCCACTGACATTGTCATATTAAACCACATATTATTTTTTGGGTTCTTTTTAACAACATACCTTTCAGAGTCACCATCACCAGATCCGTTTAGTTTAGTGTTACGAACTCCCAAAAATTACATTTAGGGTCTTTTGTACCTATAGAAAATGATATATACATACATACATACATATATGCACATCAAATCTACTACTATATCTATTAAATCCATATTAAAATAATATTTGTTTGCAGATGCCATATCTACTGTCTACAGATGGAGCTTTAACTGTGCAAAAAGATGTTAAAGGGGGATTGACAGCACAGAAAGGTGGAGTTGTTCGTCGGATGTTTGTCGTAAATGAACCGTTTGCACCAGGAGCTCAACGGTAAGTCGAGCGTTCGCTTATGGAATATATTTAATTTGTAAAAATATGTCTTAAAAATAAAAAACAAATTAAAAATTAATATTGATTTATAGTATAGCAATGGTATTTATCTTTTATTTCAGAGTCATAACTGCAGGTACTACTACACCATCGGTGGTGAAGAAACAAGACCAACAACAAGTGCTCAGTATTAACTGCGACAAAAATTGTAAGCATCCAAGTCCATGCACACCAATCGAGTATATTTAATAGTGTTTGAAAACAAAACAAAATATTTGCTTTTGATTTAGACCTACTTGTAGATCAATCAGATCAGTCACATTCTCTGACTAATGGTATCGTCGACACGAAGTCACAAACCATTCTAACAACAGCTGGCGCTAAAACGCATTTCAGTCCCATCGGGCCGATTCATCTCACTGCAGAGGAATGCAACGAGATATTAATGAAACGAGCGCTTGCCGCATCTCACCAGACTCACACGATCACTACTCCAGACGGACATGGGACGACAAGTAAGACTGTAAAAATTTCAAAGAAATTCTAAGCTCCCTTCGTCCGTGCCTTTAAACATCGTGTGACGATCAACTACTATTTCCACTAATGTATAGGCTTTAAAAATTCATTAAAAAAGCGCAGGCATTAGAAATGCTAACATATGTACTGATCGTAAAGATCTTCAGTTCAAACGAATTTTTCAACTTCCGATTTAAAGTGTTCGATATTATTGTTTTGGTTTAAACATTTTGAAATAGTTTTGGCTTTTATTATTATTGTTAAAGGACATGAAATTTGTATTTTAAGGATCTAAATGAATTTAAAATCTTTTTGTAAAATCACGCGCTGTTTTCAAAATTGACTACATTCAAGAATGCCAGTATAAATAGTTTTGTAGGTGTTTCTCCATCAGCAAATCTGCAACATTGCTTAAACAAATTTTAGTTTAAAATGAGAATGCTAACTTTGTACATACATATGTATGTATATGTATATATGTATGTACATATCGCATGTTTAATAATATTCAGATGTACTTCAAAATTTACGTTTTTGGTGATTTCAACATACAATTAATAAGCTTGATAAGGAGAATATGTTCAGCTTAACAGACGATTTAGCTTCCCCAAAATGGAGAATGTATGTGTCTTTCCATCTATATTTTGGTATACCAACTGTGAATTGATCGAACTTTGATTGCGTTTTTCCACAAAATTCAAAGTTGAAATAATTTTGGATATTATCAAATGTGCGATGTGTTCATGGATAAATGGGTTTTCGATAAAATATTGCTACGTGAAAATTAAGTTTTTATACAACAGTTCTAGTATTATTTCTGATTCCATTAATTTGTGGTTGCTTAGAAAAATTAAATTATACATATGTTGGTGTTAATGTGGCTTGGTGTTGGTGCATAAGGTTTTTGTGTGCTTACGCATAAAATCTTATATAAAATTTTAATTTTAATATTTATTCATATTTCATACTTAAAATTTAAAAATTAACTTCATTTTAACTTAACTTACTTATAGCCGATTTCGCCAGCAGTTTAACTGCAAAATGATTTCTTATATTCCGTCAATTTCCATATAAAGTTCAAAATATTAAAATCATTTTTCACTTAAATCGCTTTCGTGAAATTGGCTGTTAATCTCTTAAATTTTATTTTATTGTTTTGATTTTCTTTTGTTTTATTTCCTCTTATTTTACATAATTTTTAACCAGTGTACTTACATACATACTCGTTTTATAATATTACGAGGGGCACTAAATATTTTTAGACGAAAACAAAATTTTCAGTAAAAGTGATCTTATTATTTTTCAAAATATTCTCCAGTGAAATCGATAAAATAAAGACGCGTTTTTGAGCTCGTCATCGCAAAGCTCTTGTTAAAAATGGAACATCCTACTCGGTTAATCTCATAGCCGATTAGCAACGGTTGATAGTCGAGTATGTATTTGATTAACCGCTCGAATGCGATTGTTCGCACACCACCGAATAGGGAATTAGGGACGTCAGCGCAGCTGGCCTAGCGAAAATTGACCATTCCCACGACAGCCGGTTCTACGTACCGGAATGACTCGGGTTGTACTCGACGAAGGGCTGTTGTTTCGGCGATCTAACCCGCTCGTGTAAAGTTCGCAAGCGTTTTTTGTTAAAGTTACTTTTTAATCAGAGTTCCTGAGAGCAAGGCAGTAGTTCTACAGTTCCATAATCAAAATTTCAATAGTTCTGTTAATTAAAGCCAAAAAAGCTAAAAAACAAAAGTCTCTTGCTAACTTCAAGCAGCAAGCCTTTTTTCAGCAAAAACAGTTCTGATGCCATCAACTTACGCCTAATAGGCCAGAAAAAAGTCCAGCGAAATTTTGAAAAAAAAAAACAAAAAAAAATTTTACACTAAATTTTTTTATTTTTTATTTTTTTTAATTACTTTTTTGTCAGAGTTCCTGGCAGCAAGGCAATAGTTCTACAGTTCCCTAACCAAATTTTCAATAGTTTCGTTAATTTTACCCAATAAAGATAAAAAACAAAAATCGCTTGCTAACTTCACGCGCAGCCTTTATTCAGCAAAAACAGTTCTGATACGACCAAATTACAAGAAATAAAGAGTTCTACAGTTCCCTAATAGCCCCAAAAAAGCTCCGCAAAATCCAGAAAAAAAAAACAAAAATAAATTGTTACATACCCTTTTTTTTATGTAATTACTTTTTAATCAGACTTCCTACAAAACTGCATACGCAAAATCTTTCTAAGGGCCGTTTTCTCAAGTAGTTCTAAAAATATATCTGCCCTTTAAAAACAAATTTTTTTCTCAAAAAACGTGTTCCAAGGGCAGATAAATTCTAAAAGGTACTTGCTCGTAATTTCTACCAGTTTGCTTCATTTTTTTTTAATATTGCTCAATGGGTGAACCTTTGATTTATATTGTTTTTGTTAAAGAATTGACTATATTTTTATAAAAAATAACTAAAATGAAATAAAGAAAAGATTGTGAAAACTTCTCAATATGTGAGGTGGGTGTAATTTTTTCGACCACTGTATTATAATGTACGTATGGCAATGCCATCCTATAGCCAATACAATAAGCCAATCAGGTGATCAAAAATCGCCACAAGCAGCCTACCGTTCAATAGGTATTGATGTGCCCTTTGCTAAAATATATAACTTGTGCAGATTTAACTAAAAATTATTATTGTTACTAGCCTACCTTNTGCTCGTAATTTCTACCAGTTTGCTTCATTTTTTTTTAATATTGCTCAATGGGTGAACCTTTGATTTATATTGTTTTTGTTAAAGAATTGACTATATTTTTATAAAAAATAACTAAAATGAAATAAAGAAAAGATTGTGAAAACTTCTCAATATGTGAGGTGGGTGTAATTTTTTCGACCACTGTATTATAATGTACGTATGGCAATGCCATCCTATAGCCAATACAATAAGCCAATCAGGTGATCAAAAATTATTTAATCGCCACAAGCAGCCTACCGCTCAATAGGTATTGATGTGCCCTTTGCTAAAATATACCTACTTACCTATAGGATGGCATTGGCATACCGTCGCCTGGGTAAAAGATTGTCGTAAGCGCAGTTTTGACGATTTTTAGTTATAGATGCAGTAATATATTTTGAAATAAGGTCTTTCGATTGGTGTTATTTGTTTTTAGGTATCTCCTTTAGTTTCCGAGATATTGACCACAATTTTTTCGATGATTTAGTAAAAATTTAGTTAGTGATGCAGCCATATCTCCTTTAGTTTACGAGATATTGCGTATAAAGTGTTGTTAATTTAGTCGAAATTTTGATCACATTTTGTCGTATTTCATACAATGTGGCTGCCAAATTGTGAACAAATGACGATTACGACATAATTTTACTAAAGAAAATCCTTCATAAACTCAAAACTAATTAACAATAAACATTAAAAATTAAATAATTTAAGAATTTTGTGAACTAGTAACATTTTCAGAGACTGGAGAAATTCTATCCTCGCGTTTTTGAGAAATTGCATTCCAAACTTCAATCGCGATTTCCCACAACCTGCCGAAATTAACATACGGCAATCTTTTACCCAGGCGACGATACGTACATTATAATACAGTGGTCGAAAAAATTACCGCCACCCCACATATTAAGAAGTTTTCACAATTTTTTCTTTATTTAATTTTAGTTATTTTTTTATAAAAATATAGTCCGTTCTTTAACAAAAACAATATAAATCAAAGGTTCAACCATTGAGCAATATTACAAAAATTTAGAATTTTAGAATTTATCTGCCCTTCGAACATATTTTTTGAGAACAAAATTTGTTTTTAAAGGGCAGATAAATTTTTAGAACTACTTAAGAAGACGGCCCTTAGAAAGATTTTGATATGTAGTTTTGTAGGAACTCTGATTAAAAAGTAATTACAAAAAAAAAAAAATGTATGTAATTTTTTTGTTTTTTTTTCTGGATTTCGCGGAACTTTTTTCGGGACTATTAGGGAACTGTAGAACTCTTTATTTCTTGTAAGTTGGTCGTATCAGAACTGTTTTTGCTGAATAAAGGCTTGCACGTGAGGTTAGCAAGCGATTTTTGTTTTTTAGCTTTTTTGGGTTAAATTAACAAGACTATTGAAAATTTGGTTAGGGAACTGTGGAACTATTGCCTGCTGTCAGGAACTCTGATTAAAAAGTAATTAAAAATAAAAAATTAAATTTAGTGTAAAAATTTTTTGTTTGTTTTTTTCCCCCCAAAATTTTGCGGAACTTTTTTCAGGACACCTGCTGTGTATGCCAGAGAAGACTACACTACAACTCCACCTCAGTCAAGTGCAATGCTTGCGGGGGTGGAGTCACCTCAGAATGTGCTCAGGACTACGGACACATCGGCAGTGGAGCACATCAAACAGAGCAGCCTCCACGGCTAATCCCAGTCCACCTGAGCAGCTCACAGACACCACGACACAACAACACAATAGACCACACCACAACCACGACAGACCACATAGCAAACAGAACCGCACACCACAAACACGCCACCGCCAACAACTCCTGGTTCCTCCTACATTCTGCACGGTATGTCAGACCAGGACATTCCGTAATGTGACATCAGTCCAGTGCACCACCTGCCTTGGCTGGTGCCACTTTAGGGCATGTTCAGGTCTGCGCACCCCGCGAGATTGGACGAGGAACTTCGAGGGCCCGTGTTGCGCTGTTCGGTCGCAAACCCCAACTGCGACGCCACCCACTACCGTCACAGGGTGGCAACCTCGACAGCAGCGCACACAGCCAATGGCGGCAAGGCCACACACATCCCTCACACCCCGCATAACTACACGTCTCCCGAACCACATCAAGCTCCTTCAACTGTAACGGACTTCAGAGCAAGATCGAGGAGATAACCGTCTTCATGGGAAGGCATGGTATATTGATAGCTGCGGTCCAAGAGACGAAGTTGGACAGCAATTCAACATTGTTGAATTGTGCCGGGTACAACGTGTACCGTCGAGATCGCGAGCGAGATAATGGTGTAGGCTTAGCGTTCATCACGCACCACATCGTGCAGTGTCGTCTTATTGAAGCAGACATTAACCGCAGGGATACCACCCTAGAATGTCAGATCGTTGCTATCCGGTCAGGCGATGTTGAGCCCCTGTCACTTGCTGCCCGGCAGGATATCACCCTGACATAGGTGCGCTCCTCAGAGGTGAAAACCGTGTGATAGTAGGTGACTTCAATGCGCGCCACTATCTTTGGCACTCAAGCCTGTCAAACGACCGTAGGGGAACAGACTTGGCTGAGCAGATAGACGATTCAACATTCTGCACAATGAACGACGACGCATCCACCAGGATTATGGGCAGCTGCTGCAGCTCGCCAGACATAACACTAGTCAGCGCTGGTCTGATAAACAGCGTATCATGGCGACCTATGCTGACTTTGGCATCAGACCATCTGCATCTCGATCGATAAACCAACCGACTTTGCTTCCGCGGAACACCGGACCTATATCAATTTTTCTAAAGCTGATTGGAAAGGCTTCGCGGAATTTACTGAGAGTACCTTCGCTGCGCTTCCCACACCAACCGACGTCCACCCTGGTGAACGTAAGTTCCGGAGGGTTGTCACTGCTGCTGCAGCTCGCTTCGTACCGGCAGGATGCATTACGGACCCACGTCCAAATTTCCCTGCTGAAGCGGCTGTTCTAGCCGATGAGCGTGACATCCTTCGACAGGTCGATCCCCGTATCAGTGATCTCAACGCGGACACGGCAACTAGGAACGTACATAAGCGGAAGAAGTGGGAAGAGCATCTGAAGAACTGTAACTTCATCTCTGGTGTGAGTAGGTTTTGGTCAACCGTGAGGTCACTGTCCAATCCGACGAAGCACGACGACAGGGTCGAAATTTCTTTCGGCGACCATGCTTCGTCGGACCCGGAGCGATCTGCGCGCTATTTTAGCCGGCAAGCGTCGAGTGACCAGAAAGCTGTACAAACTACCAACAACTTAAGGTGGCCATCGGGAAGGCGAAAGCCTCCAAAGCCATGCGTGCAGACGGAATATGCATGTTGATGCTGAAAAATTTGGGTCTTGCGGGAGTAGCGTACCTAACGGAGGTCCTGAATATGTCTATGGCCACTCTCATCATCCCAGTCATCTGGAAGGTGGGGAGAGTGGTCTCACTGCTCAAACCAGGGAAACCAGCCAACAAAGGAGATTCTTATCTACCGATAACACTCCTTTCCCCGGTAGCGAAGACCCTAGAGGCCTTGCTGCTCCCGTATTTCACAGTGCAACAACAGCACTTAACGCCATAAACACTCAGATAACACGTGGCCTTAACCGCGACCGTCCCTGTGAGAGAACTATTTTAGTAGCGTTGGACCTGTCAAAGGCGTTTGACACCGTCAGCCTCTCCACGCTAATAGAAGATATAGAGGCTTCCTCTCTCCCACAGAGGCTCAAACGGTGGTCGGCGAATCATCTGAGTGGTCGACACTGGTCGGTAATGTTTAGAGACAAATCGGGCAAACTTAGAAAAATAAAACAGGGGGTTCCACAGGGTGGTGTCCTTTCCTCGCTACTGTTTAACTTTTACATTTCAAAGCTCCCTCAACCACCACAGAGAGTCTTGATTGTCTCCTACGCCGGCGATTGCTCTATCATGGCGACTGGGAATGGAATTGATGAATCGAAAGTAAACGGGTATCTCTCCGAGCTTTCTCGCTTCTTCACTGCAAGGATCCTAACTCTCTCCCCTACGAAGTGCTCTGAGATCTTGTTCACCACCCGGACGAAGGGAGTCAGGCTACCGCGGGGCATTCACGTCGATGATACAACAATTCCGGCGGTGAATAACCCCAAAATACTCGGAGTAACCTTCGACAGTCTGCTCTCCTTCTCTGCGCACGCAACCGCTATTGTCAACAAAGTACAGAGCCGCAACAAGGTCCTCAAGTCGCTCGCCGGCAGTATATGCGATTTTTTGCCATAACTTTTCCATTTATGCAGCTAGGAACATGATATTTTGCAATACTACCACCCATTATCTATAGAAAACTTAGAGTGAAAATTACAAAGATCGGGACACTATAACCTATAGCTCCAATACAAATGGTTGTTCAGATATAAGATTTTTCGTTATAACTCCTCCATTTTGCACTGTTGTCACTAATTATCAAAACAATACTTTCAGTGAAAATGGCGAAGATCGGGTCGCTATAACCTATAGCCTCCATACAACTGATTGTTCAGATATGAGATTTTTTGCCATAACTTCCATTTATGCAGCTAGGAACATGAAATTTGGCAATACTTCCACCCATTATCAACAAAATACTTACAGTGAAAATAACAAAGATCGCGTCACTTTTACATACAGCTCCCATACAACTGATTGTTCAGATATGCGGTTTTTTGTTATAACTCCTCCATTTGTGCAGCTGGGAACATGAAACTTCGCAATATTCCCACCCATTATAATAAAAATAGTTACAGTGAAAATGGCGAAGATCGGGTCGCTATAACCTATAGCCTTCATACAAATGATTGTTCATATATGATATTCTTTGTTATAACTTCTCCATATATGCAGCTGGAAACATGAAATTCCGCACTATTTTCTCTCATTATCAACAGAAAGTTTACAGTAAAATTAACATAGATCGGGTCACTATAACATATTTATTGCCTCCATAAAACTGATTGTTCAGATATAGGGCTTTACCGTAAAACTCCTTTATTTGGACAGCTAAAGTCGATAAATTTCGTAAGCTATTTTATAAATAATAATACAAAGTCTACTGAGAAAATCGGTTTACATACCGATCTCACAGCAGTGAAAATCACTTAGATTGGTGCTATATAAGGTATATCTTCCATACCTCTGATTGTTTAAATATGATTTTTGATTTATGTATGTATCTCCTCTATCTATGTGAATATATAAATTTTTTCTAATGCAGTAATCTGTTAAAGTAAAATTTTCAGATGTTCATGAAAGGTATGAAACCTTCGGCATAGCCGAAGACAGCGCTGCTCTTACTTGTTTTTGGATATGTTCAGTGCGAAATGCCCATTCACAATGAGAATACCACAAAATTACAACCTTCGGACAGTTGTATACTTTCTACAAAAAATAAATGGCTGCTCATATAGTGGCTGCATTTCTTTATTCATTCTGAACGTTTGGAATAAACTTTTTGTTTACTTATTCTTTAGAACGTTCCTGATGATATGTTAACGTATATTTCAACGCACCTGGAATCTATAAAGAAACGCAGCCAGTATTTTGAATAATATTATAATATTTGGTGACAGACATATTTTGGAAATGCTACGAAGAAATACCAGATGTCGGTCCCCGGTATTAACATTAATCCAAAACTCTCAGAGGCACAGATTCAATTGTGTGTTTCACTGTCGACGTACTCTGAAGATCTATGAATGCTTCTTAAATGGATTTTGTACCAAACCGATATTACTACTACCATCCGAAAAATAATCTGACAAAGATTTCAGGTGATTTACGAAGTGCCCAGTTATGACATTTCACATTTCATTTGGCAATTCATCGCGTTCCTTGTAAAAAGTTATTTATAAACCCTTGGCTACAGCGGTCAACAACACATACAGGTTAGAAAAAAACCAGCTGTCAACGCAAGCTCAACGCTCTTTTGTATGTAGGCATAGCAATTATACCAAGCTGTTTATAGAACTTTTCTTTCTGTGTGCCCGTAAGAGCGCACTACTATTTTAGTGCTTGCAGCTGCTCATAGTGGCTTGAACCAAATCAAATTTGGTGGGTCAACTTAGAACTCTATAATAAGTGCCCAAAACAAATTTCANATCTGACAAAGATTTCAGGTGATTTACGAAGTGCCCAGTTATGACATTTCACATTTAATTTGGCAATTCGTCGCGTTCCTTGTAAAAAGTTATTTATAAACCTTTGGCTACAGCGGTCAACAACACATACAGGTTAGAAAAAAACCAGCTGTCAACGCAAGCTCAACGCTCTTTTGTATGTAGGCATGGCAATTATACCAAGCTGTTTATAGAAGTTTTCTTTCTGTGTGCCCGTAAGTGCGCACTACTATTTTAGTGCTTGCAGCTGCTCATAGTGGCTTGAACCAAATCAAATTTGGTGGGTCAACTCAGAACTCTATAATAAGTGTCGATAGCTTCGAAAACAACGAAGTTTGTGTAAGTCGGTCGGATCGGATATATCGCGGCTATATGACATAGTGCCTCAAAGCGAACACAGTTTGGTAGGCCAACTCAGAACTCCACAATACGTACACTAACTGAATTTCAAGCCATTAAAAACAACGAGAAATCAAGTTCCGCTTCCCCTGAACCGTTTTCGGTTCTTTTGGAAATCGAGTTTCGGTTATTCTGGTACCGTTTTTCAGTTTTTCCGTTTTTTTTAATCCTCCGGAACCGTTTTTCGGTTCTTTTGGAATCGAGTTTTGGTTCTTCCGAAACCGGTTTTCTGTTCTTTTGGAATCGACTTTCGGTTCCGTTTGAGCCGTTTTTCGGTGCTTGTAAGAACTGGACCGGCCCGTTCTCTAAAGGAACCGGTTCCTCGGTTCTCTGGATCACTAGTAGAAGGACTTGGCACAGAAGAGAAACGTCTCGCATGCTTTATTGTATTGTGCCAAAATCGCTCACACGATTAAAGCGGCAAACAAGAAGAAGAAAGAAAATACGGTAACACACTGCCAAAAAAGCTTGTGGGACAATTTTTTATTTTGGAAAGGAAAGGCACCTCCGATTTTCCTATTTCTTAGGTTTCCAAAGAACGAGGAGCTACCGTGAAAGTGGGTATATGCATGCGGCTTCAAGGAATCAGGAGACCATTAAATGTTTGTTCTTAAATTTTCTGCACCATCCGTGTTATGATATGGATTTTCATTCAATGTACTAGTTAGTTTACAAATTTACAAGTATAGTTGTACAAACATTGTTATTGGCAACTAGCCCACAAAATACTCGGAGACGTATTCGAAAATGGAAATTGAAAATGATGTTACATCTGTTTTTGGATTCAGTTTTCGGTCGTTTTCGGATCCATTCTCTCACTAAAGTGTGCATCCGAAAATAATAAAATCCATATTTTAAAAGAAGGTTATTTTACTCTAAAAGTGTGTACTGGCCCAATACCAGAGTTTCAGTTTACACTAGTAGCTAATGATAGTCGAAAATTGTTCACTACTACTCTTGATGTTTACATGTATATTCTACGCTGGTAATACAAATTTTGCTACCGGTAAATAAAGTTCCTGTAAATTTTTAAACCCTTTTCGAATTCTGTGTACTCTTGTAACCAGTAAATTTTGTTACCATCTCATAAGTTGGTAACAAAATATTGCCCCGTGAAATATGCAATGCCAGAATTTCCACAATTCTTCATAGCTGAATTGCTGAATATTTTAACTGCATTACCAACGTACCTAGAATCGCGCTGACAAGAACTGGTAACGTTTTTTGGTAGTAAAATATTTCGATTACAAAATCCTCGGTAAAGGGGAAATACACAACGCCAGCTTGCTGGCGCCATCAAGTGATAGCACCATCAAGCTCGAAGCATATAAGATACCAGCATGCTGGCACAATATTTATTTCTGTACAAATGAGGTCCCGAAAGATCGAAATGAGTAGGGCCGAAATTTCAAAGTTTGTCTAACATTTTGATGAATCGTCACTAGAGACGAATAAAGGTGCGCTGGCTTTTCGCCGGTGAAAAAAGACGCATAAAAAAAATTGTAGGAAAAAAGGCGCTTAATAAAAACTTCGGCGAAGAAAGACGCGTAATCTAGTTGACGGCGAAGAAAGACGCGTAATCATAGATTTATACTTGGCCAAGGACTGTCACTTCAGCATTATTCGCCAAAAACTCTACGGAATGTACATACAATTACAACCGCAAACATAGTTGACCGCGAAAATAAGTTTACGCGTCCTTCTTCGCCGTCAAATATTTTAACGCGTCTTTCTTCGCCGTCAACTATGTTAAGAGTCTATCTTCGCTGAAGTTTTTTTATGCGCCTTATTTCGCGGTCAACTTTTGAGTTCGCGCCTTTATTCGTGTCTAGTGACGAAATACTTTTTTTAAATTCACAACTGCAATATAGTGAACTTTAGTCTTTCACAAACACGGCTTCGACTCATACAACGTATGCGGAATGAAATACGGGCTATTTCTAAGCAGATTTTAAAAAATGCTGGTAAACACAGGATCCGAACTAAGTATACCAAAATGGACTGTGCAATTTTAACAAGCATTCCACTAAAAATTATCTTAAATAATTTCCTTGAAAGCGAACGAACTCTGAAAATTTGCTTGTAAATTTTGTATACCGAAACTCAGTGTCGCAAAAAGTAACGTCCTTTTTCATTTTTTATCTATGAGACTTAAACTTAATTTACAAAGGAAATGTCGGCATTAAAGAATAGGAAAACAGTAGAAGGAACACCCATGAGTGCGAAAAAAACATGTTTCACATAGCAGCGAAGTGAGACCGTAACAAGAATCATAAATTGCTTGATCTCTCTGAAAAAGCATAGCCTATAATGACAATAAAGTGCAAAGTAAGCAAAAAAACATTACAGACTATGCAAGAGCCAGGGATATAGTGAAATAAGTGCAAACCACTTTACCCAAAGTTTTTTAAATGTTGAAAAGGAAAATTAAAAGCGGCTATGAGCGCTTTCTCGAAATTTGCTTGCACTAGATTCATTTCGGTTTTGTACAACGGATTAGGGAAATATTTTTCATTGGGGACCCGTAAAAGGACACCTAAATATAACTCTGAACTAATTATCGCCTACATGGCTAAAAAAATAATAACTCAAATTAGCATTAAAAAAGCCCTCCGCACTATGCCTGAAAACTTAAACAGGTCAATCGTCAAGAACATGAGTCTTTCCTATAAAAGTTTTTCTTGGAAATTTCGACAATATCTATGTCAGTGGAAAAACAATATTTGTTGCATCCGAAAATATAGCTGTTTCTCATTACTGCATCAGTTCGTATTTCATTCCGCATACTATAGTGCAAAATCCAAAATACTTTTTACTTAAAAAAATAGAGCTAATTTCACCATTAAAAACACCAGCATGCGGTTTCGACCGGAAACTTTTCTGACAAATGTTATGTATTTTTGTCCGCAGTATCCAAATCTGTGGGAAAAGAATGTATGTACAGTGACTAGCAAAACTGTAACTTGGTGTAACACTTTTTATTTCAGCCACCGCTATCTTTCCAAGTTCTAACGACATTCATACTTTTGTTGTATATTCTTATTGGTACACCCCTACTCCCTCTCTCATAAAGATTTGAAGTCAATCCAACAACAATAATAAAACCAGCAGACAAAAATGTAAATTAAGGCATATGTT
>NW_016159077.1:30215-39400 GCF_001687245.7 Rhagoletis zephyria
ACAGTTTTGCACTTATATATTTTTAATAACTTTTTCACGAAAAAAAAAATTGTTAACACAATGTTCAATATACTTTTGCTTGTTTTAGTTCCTGGCATGCAATTTGGCATAGCTTATTTATATCTCTGTAAAAATTCTGGAGGTATAGCCTCCCATATATCCTTGGTTTGCTTTCATAGCTCATGTACTACATTGGACGGACTTGCATACTTAGTAAGCTGCGCCTTTAGTTGATTTCGCAAATTTTCGACGGATTCGATATCCGCGGATTGTGGAGGTCATTTCAAAATAGCAAATTTTTGCTTTTGCATCCAGTCTTTGCGAACATATGCAGTATGTTTTGGGTGATTTTTCAGCAGAAACTCTAATTTTTCGACTACATCTTGCAAATTTTGTTGAAATATGAACAGATACTGTTCTTTACGCATAATGCGTACTAACGGACCAACAATATTTTTGAAATACAACCCCAAACTATTATTGACCGACCACTGTGATTCACAGTTTGCCTTACATGATGCGCTTAGGCTTAATTTGGGTCTTTGATCCAATACCATGCCCGGCCATCTGATTGAAAGCGATTAATTTAATCTTGTCAGACCAAATAACCTTCAGTTGAAACTTAAAAATATTTTTTTTATTGCATTCTGAACGGCGTAACATATCCCAATAGGCAACGGTCCGGGTTTCGTGCGATGCAGCAAAACGCTGCCACACTCGCACATATATTTTGATCAAATTTGCTTTTTTCTTCTTCTGTGATCCTTTGCGTCCAATTTGGCAATTCTTCGCCTCGCTGTCTACTGATTTGCATTAAAGTTTAATACCTTAAGCGCTTCTGAAATAGCGGCTGCATTGCTACTTGCTGCTAAGTTCACAAGATATCGGACCGTAATATTTTTTGACAACCTTACTTTGTTCTTGGGAACACTTTAGGCAATATTTTTTCTCAGTCTTAACATTTTCAAGTAGCAAATTCCACAATTTTTTTGCCACTTTTGGTGCGCCTTTCCCCAGTAAATCTATTATTTACATTTATGGTTCATGATTAACTATATTATTTACTGGTGATCACTTCTTCAATAAATTGCAATACAGAAAAAGTCATCTGACTTCCAACTAAGTAAGAGATAACTGTAAAATTCAACAATTTTATAATGAGCTCGAGGCCATTTTTAAATGAAAAATTTATTGTGGAAAAGCAACAACAATTTGAAAAAATGGTAGAAGTGATAGCTATTTCGGAAATCACCACATTTCCTCATCAGACTTCTTTCAGTAGGATTCGAACCGACGATCCCACTGACTCAGCCAGTTGCCCATGCACCGCGCTAAGACGCCTTGTAAATTATCGTTTGCTTATTTCCACTATTTTTCATTTTTGTTATGCCAACACAATCAAGCGCAGCTATTCCGCTGCAATTCACTTGATCATGTGGTTGTTGGTTTTGTTGGTTTGTGTTAATAATTCTATTTTTAGAATGCTTAACTTTTAGGTGTGCTCGTCCTTAAGTTATTTGTTTTTTGTTATTTTTTGGCCATTTAACAATTATATTCAACAATTTTATAATGAGCTCGAGGCCATTTTTAAATGAAAAATTTATTGTGGAAAAGCAACAACAATTTGAAAAAATGGTAGAAGTGATAGCTATTTCGGAAATCACCACATTTCCTCATCAGACTTCTTTCAGTAGGATTCGAACCGACGATCCCACTGACTCAGCCAGTTGCCCATGCACCGCGCTAAGACGCCTTGTAAATTATCGTTTGCTTATTTCCACTATTTTTCATTTTTGTTATGCCAACACACTAACTAACTGTAAAAGGCAAAACTGAGAGTGAGTGCAAAACTGAAACATTTGCCCTAATTTACATTTTTGTATGCTGGTTTTTTTTATTGTTGTTGTATTGACTTCAAATCGTTATGAGAGAGGAAGTACAGGTGTACCAATAAGAATATACAACAAAATTATGAAAGTCGTTAGAACTTGGAAAGATAGCGATGGCTGAAGTAAAGTGTTACACCATGTTACAGTTTTGTCCGTCACTGTATGTCCCATTTAAAAAAATGAACTTCCGGTCCATCTACACGTTGAATATTTGTTAATTTTTGACTTTGATGACGTCTGAAAATAGTAATTTTATCAAACAGCAGCAAGCTGCAGCAGACAATCCACACACCAAATTAAAGTTGATATAATGCCCTTTTATCAGATATATTTATCGTATCGGAGGAGATCGGACAGAAAGTCACACTCCACGAAACAAGCACAATATGTTTAAATTTATATAATCATAACATGCACTTTGAAACAGACAATTTTTCAAAAACAGCCTAGTGAAACATTTTTTTCTTCCCTAAAAATGATAGTAAAAAAATGGAACACTAAACTTAGTGGAGCACAGCAACTTTTTATTAAATTGATTTACATACGTATGTATTTTGCGTTATCAATACGCATTCCATATATGAGCCAAGGTAGAAGATTTGTTATAATAACTCCACTCCAACCAACTCTGCTCAATGCAGGCTTGCTTTTGCTTGTTCTGATTAACTTTGAACATTTCTTTGGCCAAAGGTGGCTACGAATGGTGCCAAAGTTAACCAACTGTGTGGATGCAAAGTCAAAGTCTGTTCCTTTAATATTCATAACTCAGTTTCAAAAAAGGCAAAAATAGTGCAAAGTTTAAGGCTGTCAGGCTTTGAAAATTTATCATGGAAATTATGTGAATTAGTTTTTGCATTTCAAAGAAAAAATAATGATGTACTTATGTATGTATGTACAAGCAATAATGATGTACTTATGTATGTATGTACAAGCAATAATGATGCTTATTTAAATATGGGTAATTCCATTGTGTAGGGTGTGATCATGATACTCACATTTTTGGTTATAATTCAAAACTGTTAAATTTATAATCCAAAAAAGTGTGGGATTCCCAAGGTTGTAAAGTTTAAAAGCGTTTAATAATAGCTAGATACCGAAAGAACACGATTTCTGCTCAGAATGGCCATCAGAAGATTGTGACGAGTATGACCTTACAAATTTGAGCTTTAAATGATTTATAACTTTCAGGACATATTCTGTAAAATTTTCCGTAGAACACACACAATAACTTTTGTGTAGTTCGTTGTTTAAAGTCTTTTTGGTTTGATTAAATACTACTATCTCGAAAAACTAAGTTTTTTGAAAAAAAAAACTTCCAAAAGTGTGACGGGTGTGACCTAGTATGAAAACTTGGGAAGTTTGAAGAAATAAATGTTTTTATTGACTTCATTAATAAAGATAAACGCGTAACAAAATAATAAAACAATCACTTATTGGTTATCCGTACTATCATAAATAGGAGAATACTTCTGGCGTATGTATGTATGTTGTTTTTCTTATCGGCCAACATTTCAAGCTCTTCGCACTCCCTATAACGGTCCCACATGGCTCGCGTTGCGCCCGATCGCAGCGTTTCCCTATAGGCGGCATCTTTTTTCTCTGCAGCTTCTTGACATTCCTCATCGTACCAGTTGTTCTTTCGGGCTCGCTGAAATCCGATTACCTTTTCGGCGACAGTACTTAATGAACGGGATATGTGGTTCCACTGCTCGCATACAGTGTTGCCATTTTAGCCGGAGAAATTTCGATTTAGCCGGCAGCCGATTTGTTAGTCGTTTTGCAGAAAAAAATTAGCCGTTTTTAGTCGATTTTGCTATTTGCTTTGTTTTCTTAAATTTCAAATATATATATATGTTTCCATTTTTGACTAAGCGACCCAAAATCTTTTAGAAATGGCTACTAGCCTTATCGTGGAGAAAATTTTCATGTCAGGCAGGGTTGTATGAAATTGGACCGATTTCGCTTATTTTTATTTTAAACGAAGAAGGGATCTTCTTCATAAAATGTTTGTTATAAATGTCTTAATTTTATGTCTAAAGTTTTATTCGCAATCTTGGAAAATAAGACATTGTTTCACTGTTAAGACACTTATGATGTGTTTGTGTTTGGATATAGTGCCAACAAACAGAATAAATATTACATGTAGATATTGTCTTCCCAGATAGCGCATATTCAATTCTGCCTAAATTACAAAACATCATTTTTGCCCACTCCCAAAGGTTTAAGGTGAGGGAAAATTGATATTTTCAAGCACTATGTACACATATCACTAGCTTAGAGTGAAAAGTTGCTAAGTCCACTTTTTATGAAAACTCATATTTTGACATAGGAGGCTAGAGAAATTGAATAGGCATCGTTTCGAAAATTATAAAGGTACTTGTTTTATATTTTTCTCTTCATAAGAAATCAAAGGAAAATTTGCTAAGTCCAAAAGAAGCACCACAAATCCGATAAGGCCAAAATAATACGACATCTCTTAATAAATATCAAATCCTTCTGATTCTTATGGAGTTTTGCTTTGCTTTAAACGCACAAAATGTTTGATTCAAAGTCTTGAGAAATAGTTAAAGAAAATGGCTGTAGGAAGATTTTTTCCTCTCCTGTAAAATTTTTGAAATGGGACTTAGCTACTTTTCTTTCTAAGCTAGCGATATGTATTTTTTTAAACAAACTTTTTTGCTGAGAACTTATTTAAATTCTAAAAACCGAATGCCAACTACGAGACATCTGGCGGTTTTTTTTTGCCGAGTACCTTTCAAATCATTGAAAGTAACTAAATTAATTAAGTAAACAAGTATTAACTTACATTTTTCATTTTAAAATCGCTCCAGTTGGTAAATTTATAAATTTAACGAACTTGTTTATTCAAATTATCGTCGACAAAAAATCCAACCATGTGCCACAATCATATGTTTTTCCCAATTGCAAATTCTTGCAGGCAAAATTTTTTCCGGCTCGAATTTGTAACTTCTCTCCAAGAAATAGTCTTTTCACTCGTGATTTATTTAAATAAAACATGTGAAATTTAGTTGAAACATTTTAGCCGGTTTTATTTGCCAATTTAGCCGGTTCGTCCAAAAAATTCTGGCAACACTACTCGCATATGTCGGTTTGTTGAATAGTGCTCTCTGAGAATAGGTGTGAGAGTCGAGTAGCGAATGCAGTAGCCGCCTGTTGTGACTGCAGCTTTTCGACGTTAAGCTTTCCTTGCATTTTTGGGTGTACATTTTTTTTTGCTGGCTGCAACAAAAAAGTGGTCCGAGTCGATGTTTGGCCCTCGGAGTGTACGTTCGTCTAAAACACTGGAAGCATGCCTTCCGTCTATCACAACATGATCGATTTGGTTTCTCGTATATGGGTTGCTCACGTTGTCCAGAGTGCGTGAGCGAGGACGCAAGAGTCGGTATTTAGTATAGCTGTGAAACTAGATCCATACCCAGAACAACGACTATACCCCATTGCACTCCAACTTCCAATTTTAAATGTATTCAAATAGCTTAAAATTAGCTTTTCATTATTTTCCCGTTATCTGCTCTTTCGTTTTGTTTCTTGATCATTTTACCTTTTTCCTTCAAATGACTTTACCCATCATCATCTTCTTAGCATCTCTTCTTTTTTTATTCCTTTCTCTCTTTAAAGCTAAATGTAGTTCATATCTATCTTTAATTTCTTTAAGTTCCTTCCTTTCCTCCCGCTTTCTATGTTTGACATTAAAAAAATTGCACTTAAACGTTGGTGTGACGGGGGTGACCGAATATTTTCTATTACTAATTGCTTGGATATTTAAAAGTAGTTCATAAAATTTCACTATATTCACCCTCATTGCAAGAGTCGTGTCGTCTGTAAGTATTTTTTCTAGAGTCGAATCGCATCGAAAATTTCACGTCGTTGCCTAAAATTTCCACTCGACTAGTGTATTAAAACGGAAACACTTGACAGCACTGCGTGTTTTCGACGATTTTCGTCGTTTACTTATTTCAGCACGACAGTAGACAATGCCAATGTTGTCGGGTCGTACAATTTAGCCTAATTTACGACTTACCCAATGAGGCTGAATATTAATTGCGGTAATTTTGTTATGGCTGGAACGTATCAAGTGTTTATTATGTCAAGCTATAATTTTATTTAACTTTTTCAATATTTACTGTGACGGGTGTGACCAAAAATTTTAATACCTATTTCAATTAACCCACAAAACTCTTCTTATAAAACATACAATGTCGGAACTTCAACATAAAGACCAAACATACAAAGACGGAGAACTGAGGGTCCAATACATACAAATTTCAAAGTGTTTCAAAATTGATAGAAATAAAAAAATTTAATTTTTGTTATGTGCCCATACTTGTCATTCTCTTGTAGACATGAATTGGCCGAATTTAATTAAAAACAAGCAAATTATTATTTTTCAGTGCAGGGCCGTTTAACGTGGAATTTACCATATGAAACTGAAAATACTTAGTTTTGTTCAACTTCAAATTTTCGTAATTTATTTACATCTACGTATTGTTCATATCGTTTGCAACATATTTCAAACTAAATAACTTGCTACCAATATTTATTTTTATTTTTATTAATTTTCATTTAAAATGTAGTTCAATCCACGATGGAAAAAGAGGGCAGTTTCAATAAACCATGATTCAATAATAAAAGGTTTCGTAGGAAAAACTTTCTTACTCTAATTTTATCAAAGACACTCCCACCCTACCCCTATAAACAAAAATAGTGACATTTATTTTCCAAATTTCTTTGCAAGTTTTAAAAACATTTTGAAATTTTTAGTAAAAAAATTTTTACTTTTTAAATTTGAAGAAATGTTTGTTCTTCATTCGCTGGCGACAAGACAAAATGTGTGAGAATCGTTGATTTACAGAAATTAAATGTAGGCTAAAGAGACGAAATTCCTTTAAATGCCAATATGTATTGTCAACTTTCGTGGAAATTCTGCCAAGTAAAGCGCGCAATGGTTCTGGTAAATGAGTCAACGAAGGTACATATTTAGGCATTGACGTACACAACACAATATTGGTGTTTCCGAATGAGACTTTGACGCAATATAATATTGCTATACCGTATCCATGGGCTCGGTTTAGTCACAGACGCGATGTTGTACGGAACTTCTCATTTGACGGCGTAGATCGCGTTCCTATCGCATTGGTTCGGTAGCTGCGTGCTCTTTTCATTCTTCCTGAGTTCGACCAGCACGAATCGCCAATCGCGACGGTGTTGGCCAAAGTTTGATAATGTGATCGGCTGCATAATGTCCCCCGAACACTAAGAGCCAGTTTTCCAGTGCACGGCTGTAGTTTAAACACGTGATCTAAGTTTAAACTTGCTACGAAAACTGGCCCTAAAAGTGCAACATCAAAGAATTCGTGTTACCGTATTAGAGGCAATCGACCCAAAAGCGAGAGAGAAAAGTAAGCGCCAAATATTTTTATTTGGCGTCTTTTTTATCAAGATTATATAATTTTTCCACAAACAAATAATTTCTTCATATCCATCAACCGTAAATGGTACCGCAAAGAATTTACAAGCAAAAAAAAATTAACAACAGCAAAAAATAGCTCAAAGTGGACCATCCACTCTCCAGTTATACACGGTCTGACGTACGCAACTTTGGTATATATGGGCCATTCCATACAATATTTACACCTCAATATATTTTTTGGGGTGAAATATGTATATACTTTTACATATTTTTATCGAAAAAAAGAAGACACCTATTTTTTTATTTCGTCATGATCGAAAATCTCGAAAAAAAATTCCCGAAGTTTCGAATTCACGGAGAAGTATCTTTTTTCAATTGTTTGCAGTTAATAAACTATTTGTCGGAGAAATTCAGTTAAGGTATCAAAATGTGAGTAATTACCTTTTCCACGAGAGTGTGAAATAGATTAAAATAAAAAATTGCATTAAAAAATCGCATCTTTTTTTTATTAACTTCATCATGTTTGATTTTTATTTATTTTTATTAACTTCATCATGTTTGATTTTAATTTTTTTCAACCTGAATAGTTGTCAAACTTTATGGAGTAAGCTGTAAAAATTTGAGAATGGAAACCCCAAAACTGTAGAAGTTGCGAGTTTTTTCATACCTGCGTACATAATATGTGTCTATAGAATATTTAATTGATGATTGTACAGTGGCTCACAGCTTATTTCAACCAACGTGAATTTAGAACTTTAAGTGATTGTAGCTTTTATATATACCGAATATCAAACAAATTTCAATGCAAACTAGTCGATTAATATTGCTATAATACCAAATTAAGTGTATCTATTTTCAAAGCTGTGTTTTCAATAATTTTTTAATACATAAACTAAAAATGGTGCAAACTATAACGTCACAGCTTATTTCAAGCAGCTGAGGTTTCACTAGTTTGTATGTCCTCCTTTCATATCTATTACCGATTTCAATCTTTTTGGAATCGACTGGACTAATCTCCGTGTTGTCTCGTGACCAATTTTTGCCCATTCTTCGGATAAAGCATTTTTCAGATCGTTATTGCTTGAAATTTTATGTTTGCGAATATTTTGATCTAATATCGCCCATAAATTTTCGATCACGTTCAGATCAGGTGATTGAGCCGGCTCCACCGGCAATTCCATATAAGCCACGATTGAACAATGCCCGACTTATGTATCGGGTCATTGTCTTGATAATACCGAAAATGTTAACGAATAACGAAAATATTAAGATACATACATTGTTTTGTCCATCGTATCTTCTATAAATGTCAAGTTACCAACACCTGCTGCCGTAGGGTTGCCAAATTTTATATGCGCGAAATCAGTACGTTAGGCTTTTTCATGCTAAAAAAATCAGTACTTTAAGGTACATTTATATTCAAAGCAAAATTATGAATGTAAAACGCCAGAGTACTTGTTTTTAACAATATTTTGGTAGATATATAAACAAAATATAGTTGATAAAAAAATAAAATGTTATTCATTTTAACATGAGCATACACATAATTGTACACAGAAGCCAATAAATTATTTTATACTAGCAGACCCGGCGAACTTCGTCCCGCCCAAAATTAATTTTTTATTGAAATATTTGGTCCAACGTTTTCGCCAGCAATTCACGTTCACGTTTGGTTTTGTGGTCGACAGAAGGCATATCCTCCATTACCGTCTTAAATAACCTGATGAAAGCGTTATACCGGGAAGAAGTCCTTGCGGCTGGTTCAATAATGAATCCGTCTTGAATCTGTATAGTCTAGTTGGTGGCAATTTCCAAACTGGTGAGTATCATTGATCCACATTCTGTTTAGTCAACGTAAAGCAAGG
>NW_016159077.1:39425-45421 GCF_001687245.7 Rhagoletis zephyria
ATGAATCGTTCTTGAATCTGTATAGTCTAGTTGGTGGCAATTTCCAAACTGGTGAGTATCATTGATCCACATTCTGTTTAGTCAACGTAAAGCAAGGGCCGCAGGGTCAAGGTGCAGGAATGGTATTTTCAAGGATTGAAGTCAGAAGTCCAAGCCTTAATTTAAGCCTATGTAAGTGGAATTTTGCTTAATTGCGTNAGTTTTCCCAAAATTTTCTATCCGAAAAACCTTCTCCTGGAAATTGCGAACAATTAAAAGAAAAATTTTGCCAAATCGACCCAACCGTTCTCAATTGATGAATTACTATACATTTTTCACACCATTTTTATATATATAGATTTGCGATATTATTGAATAGCAATAATGAGATCATTTTTTCATCTTCAGTGTTTAAATAGTCAACGAGTTCTATACATTTCATTTTAAGTTGAAATTCATTTTAAAAAGATTTAATTAGAAGCCGGTTTCTCTATTTAAGCCAGGAATCAAACTTTATACCTAAGATCCTCTCAGTTTCTTTGTTTGAGTGTGGTATTAAAAAAAAAAAAGATATTTTTTCAAACTGTGGGAAGGTAGCACTATTTAAGGACCTTATCTATATTTCCTCATAGCTTAAATTAATTTTAAATTTCTACTACGGAAAAATTTTGAAAGACTAAGAATTCGCTAAATAGAGTATCTAACTTTATGTCTTTTACGAAGAACTCTTTTACAATGTCAGTAAATTGTGAAAAAAGAATTGTAAGTTAGAGGCAAAAGCTATTAAATAATTTATACTCCGTCGTATTATCGCAACTGGTACGTAACGCCTCGGCGATATGCCCATAAAACAATTGGTCTTCTTGTTGAATTGATTTCTTGGGCATATCAAACATTATCTGAAACATGTCAACTATAATTAAATTATTTTCTTCATACTTTTTTCAGTTTAAGGAAGTTCCAACATTATATAAAAAGCTTAACAAAATCTTAAAGTATTTTGTTTGAATTGAAAATTCAGTACAAATCGGCACAAATTTTGGAAAATCAGGACATTAGCGTACTGATTGAAGAAATTAATAAAATCAGTACAAGAGTTGAAAATTCAGTACTGTACTGATAAAATCAGTACGTCTGGCAACCGTATGCTGCTGACATACAAGCCCAAACCATGACGTGTCCACCTCCGTGTTTTACTGTCGCCTTCAAATTTTTATTCTGCAGCTCAGTATTTGGCTTGCGCCATACATACGACGGGCCGTCGGAGCCAAAAATGTTAAATTTCGACTCGTCAGCCAATAACAATTGGTACCAAAAACTGGAGTCCTTGTGAACATGCGCTTTTGCAAAACGGCGGCTTTGTTGATTTTATTGGCCGATGAAGGGCTTTTTACGTGCTACTCCATTAAATCCGTATTTGTGCAGTACTTTACGAACCGCTTCCGCACTGCTTGACTTTCCCAGCTCATTACTTATGTCAGTTGCCAGTTTGGGGCCGTTTGCTTGGGGTTTTCCCTTATCTTACGCAAAATATAACGCTCATCAGAACCATTGAAAATTTAGTTTGGCGCGATTCTGCCTTTGTTGCGCATTCTGTTTTCGCGCACAAATCGTGATATAATGCTTTGTATCGTTGAGTCGCTTACATTTACCATTTCAGCAATTTTCCGGCGCGAGGGTCCATTTTTGAAGTGGCTGAGGACCAACTCTCGTTGCTCAATGGTGGTGCGTCGTCCCATCTTCGAAAAAACCGTTTATAATTAAATTCGATGTCAAACAAATTTTTAAGATGTTATAGCTTCGTACGAAAATGGCGGCAAAATTGAAAAAAAAAAAATAGAATTTTACATGAAAAACGATGGCTTCTTCGACCAAATATACCTGGTTGAAATAAGCTGTGATATTGTAGTTAGCACTATTTTTGGTTTTTATATTACAAAATTGTTTAAAAGACATCTTTAAAAATAAATGCAATTAATTTGGTATAGTAGCATCATTGGTCTATTGGTTTGCTTTTACATTTTTTTTTTAATACTCGGTCTAGCTTGAATATTATAATAACTTGAACTTCGAAACTCACACTGGTTGAAATAAGTTGTGAGCCACTGTATCTTCTAGGAAAGAAATTTTAATAAATTTTTTCTTGATAACAAACAAAGTTCACAAAGGTAAAAGTCTTAAATAAAATTTCTTTTAAACAGAGTGAAAATATTGGGAGTGTATCCCACATTACACCCTTCCTAGTTTAACATAGTTTAAACGAAACAGTTTTAAAATTTGTATTTGCATGAACCGCTAATAAACTGGAAATATCTGAAAAAAAACTGGTTTCAATCTATCGATGGAAATGGATTCTTCNTCCCACATTACACCCTTCCTAGTTTAACATAGTTTAAACGAAACAGTTTTAAAATTTGTATTTGCATGAACCGCTAATAAACTGGAAATATCTGAAAAAAACTGGTTTCAATCTATCGATTTTTGACCAATTTGAATTTTAAAATACTTGAGAGTTCCGCTCGACGACTTTGAAAGGTCCTGCATATCTAAAATCTAGTCTTTTTTTTAAGTTCGGATCGCACCCACACATGCGTGCAATCTTGTAAATCCTTATTAACAAAGGGCTCGAATTTGGTATGATTACTTGCTGGAATAGGTTTCATTTCTGCTATGAAACGTCGTAAATTACTTAGAACTTCTCCTTGCGTATCTAGACGTTCACAAATAACATCGTTAAAAAATTCGGCGGGCAAATGAATTGTTTCACCGTAGACGAGCTCAGCTGCTGATGCTTGAATATCCTCTTCAAATGAAGCACGCAATCCCATCAACACTTCATGTGAAATAANTGAAACGTCGTAAATTACTTAGAACTTCTCCTTGCGTATCTAGACGTTCAAACACATCGTTAAAAAATTCGCCGGGCAAATGAATTGTTTCACCGTAGACGAGCTCAGCTGCTGATGCTTGAATATCCTCTTCAAATGAAGCACGCAATCCCATCAACACTGTTGAGAGTGCCTTCGTCCATTGCGAGTTTTCATGTGAAATAGGAGCTGCTGGCGCTCTACCATTCCATTTGCTTGCGTGTGAAAAGACGTGCTATGGTAAAGCTTCGAACCTATTAATTTTGCCAAATTGCAAAACACATTGGATGTGAATTGCCTACCTCTATCCGTGTGAATAGTACTTGGGGAGCCAAAACGAGAAACCCAATTGACATAAAATGCTCAACAGATTTCCTCTGCAGTAATTGTGCTAAGATCGATTACTTCCATCCAGCGAGTGAAACGATCNCTCTATCCGTGTGAATAGTACTTGGGCAGCCAAAACGAGAAACCCAATTGACATAAAATGCTCAACAGATTTCCTCTGCAGTAATTGTGCTAAGAGCGATTACTTCCATCCAGCGAGTGAAACGATGTACTATAGTAAAAAGATATCTCTTGCCCTCAGAAGGAGGTAAATGCCCAACTATATCCAAATGTACGTTGGAAAATCGTTGTGTTGGCGCTATAAAATTTCCATGAGCCGACTTGGTATGTCGATTAATTTTTGTTTGTTGGCATTTTAAACAAAACTTTACCCACTGATTACAGTGCTTATTAATAGAGGGCCATGTGAATCTTTGGGTAAACAAANGTACTATAGTAAAAAGATATCTCTTGCCCTCAGAAGGAGGTAAATGCCCAACTATATCCAAATGTACGTTGGAAAATCGTTGTGTTGGCGCTATAAAATTTCCATGAGGCGACTTGGTATGTCGATTAATTTTTGTTGCTTGGCATTTTAAACAAAACTTTACCCACTGATTACAGTCCTTATTAATAGAGGGCCATGTGAATCTTTGGGTAAACAACCGCCTTGTTGCTTTGGTACCAGGATGCGACAAACTATGCAGATTTTAAAAAATGTTTCTCCTAAATTCAAGTTGNGTATGTCGATTAATTTTTGTTGCTTGGCATTTTAAACAAAACTTTACCCACTGATTACAGTCGTTATTAATAGAGGGCCATGTGAATCTTTGGGTAAACAACCGCCTTGTTGCTTTGGTACCAGGATGCGACAAACTATGCAGATTTTAAAAAATGTTTCTCCTAAATTCAAGTTGTATGTAAGGTCTTACACAGTGTAATCGGAATAGAATATTTGTTGGGCAAGGTTATTTTGTTTAAAAACATGTAATCCCCGCAGGGCCGCCAATCCCCATTTTTCTTAGGGACCATGTGCAATGGGTCAGCCCAGGCACTTTTAGAAGGTTGGATGATACCTTGGTTTAACATGAATTTGAAATTC
Organism: Rhagoletis zephyria; assembly: GCF_001687245.7. NCBI lineage: Eukaryota > Metazoa > Arthropoda > Insecta > Diptera > Tephritidae > Rhagoletis > Rhagoletis zephyria. The sequence continues at coordinate 43,701 of NW_016159077.1, forward strand.
TTTCTTCGCAATTGCCAAGCGCTTAGGATTTTNGTATGTAAGGTCTTACACAGTGTAATCGGAATAGAATATTTGTTGGGCAAAGTTATTTTGTTTAAAAACATGTAATCCCCGCAGGGCCGCCAGCCAATCCCCATTTTTCTTAGGGACCATGTGCAATGGGTCAGCCCAGGCACTTTTAGAAGGTTGGATGATACCTTGGTTTAACATGAATTTGGAATTCTTTCTTCGCAATTGCCAAGCGCTTAGGATTTTATCTTCGAGCTTTCGCAGGTTTTCCGAAAGTTTCAATGAAATGAAAAGCAAGAGTCTCCTTTGGGTGTTTTAAAGAAGAGTTCATACTTATAACCTCAGGAAATTGTCTTAAAATTTTTTGATATGTATTCTGAATTGTCCTTCAGTATGCGTGAAACAGAAACGGACGCAATTCTCGTAAGCTAGGCTTTAGTTTCAACGCAGGTTGTACCATCTACTAGAATACCATTGCGTAAATCCGGAAGTAAATTGGGATGCTTAAGAAAATCAGACCCGGTAATAGGGTGTGTAACATCAGCGACAATAAAAATCCAACTAAATGAACGTCTTAAACCAAAGTTTAATTCTAAAAACTTCATAGCATGCGTTTTGATTTCAGTGCCGTTGACGGCATAAAGTTTCAATGGACACCTATGTAGTAAGCTGTTGAACTGTTAAATTTGTTGCCGTAATGACAGAAGCGTCAGCACCAGTATCAATTAAGAAAGAGAGATTTGAAAAACGATCGTTTACTTAAAGGCGACTAGTACTTGATAAAATTTCGAGCGCCGCGGGACCCGAAACTTTTGCTAGTTTTTTTGGTTGTTTATATGAGCACGGTTGAATGCATTTAGATGCTTTGATGCCGAAACGATTATGGTACTAACACCAATCTTTCCTTTTGGACTTACTACTACTTTTATTTCTACTTACCATTGATTTCGCTCTACTGTTACTTCTCCCGTGCACTACTTCATTAAATTTGCGATCTAAAACTTCCATTTTTGCAGACAATTGATTGATCACGCTATTAGTATTTGATAGGGCTGCTATCTGTGGGCGAGAAATGTCCAGTAATTTGTCAGCTTGTTGCGCCAGCTCCGTAAGCTCTGCATTGCTTGTAGCCAAAATTGATCGAACATTGTCCGGCAACTGGTCAAGAAAGAGGATTTTTAAAACATCTGCCAATGCTTTCATTGACTACAAAAAATGTGTCGGCTTCTGATCTCCTATCACCAAACCTCCAAACAATTTCTTTAACTTCGCTTCCTTCGAAATGGCAAAAGATGATATTAGGCGTTGCTTGATGGCTTCATATTTATCGTCTTCTGGTGGAGATAGCAAAAGGTCTCCGACAAATTTTAAATGTACTGCACCTAAATTAGCGACGATGTGCGCGTATTTTGTCTCATCTCTCCTGATTCGCGAAAGTGAAAAGAGTTTCCACCTGAACGAACCATAGCTGTGGCTGTTCGGACCAAAAGGGACGTAGCTTGCATACCGTTACCGCTCTGACCTCTACATTATCCGATATGCCATCTCCTCTAGGGGGATTCGCTGGAGGAACAGGAGATCGGCTTACAGACATTTTTCTTCTGTGTGTGTGTCGGGGTCACCAAAAATATAGAATATTTAGTTGAAAAGATGATTGTATCCTTTGGGAAAGAAATTTTAATAAATTTGATAACAGACAAAGTTCACAAAGG
>NW_016159077.1:45446-56450 GCF_001687245.7 Rhagoletis zephyria
CTTCGTAGACGAAACCAAACAAGTCTAGTACATGCTATACATACTACGTATGTATTGAAAATATGTGCATAAAAATAATGCAATTTTACTTCTAAATACAATGGATAATGGTATGTGCACTTACGTTTATGGTATTTCTCACCCCTACCCCAAAAACTGAGAACTAATATTATTAAATGTTTTTATTTAATAAATTCAACAATCCCATCGAAACATTACTAATTGAAAAGCATTAAAGTAATACCCATCCAAAAACTCCATGTATTGATCTAAGTATTCTTCGTTTCCGAAGCGTTCCCCAAGTTGGAGGCTGGAAGAAAAAAACACTCCTTTTCTATGTTTTGACCAACACAGTTTTCCATTACCTTTCATTTCGCGGCACTGCACTTTTGGAGAGTATGGTCTTGTTCTGGCTAATGCTAATATCCGTGGTAGCAAAATGTTGAGAACATATCGCACGTTTAATAATATAGACATGTAATTCAAAATTTACGTTTTTGGAGATTTCATCATGCAATTAATAAACTTGATAAGTAGAATATGTTGAATCTAACAGATAAGCAAACTTCCCAAAGATTGCAAAGATATGTGGCTTTCCATCTGTTATTTTGTATATCAACTGTATGAATTGATAAAACTTTGATTGTGTTTTCAAACAAAATTGAAATTTTGAAACATTTCGTTATATTATTAAACGTGCGATATGTAGATACGGATATTTTAGAAGGAAGCGCTGAAAATTAAAAAATTTTGTACCGTCTTCCTTGCAGTTGCATTTTGCATTTTTTGCTGCTTCCAAATGCGCATCTAATTTTTCTTTTTATTATTTTAAAAAGTTATGAATTTTTTTTTTGCTTTGTCGATCAAATTCTTTTCAGAAAATTTTTTTATTATTATTTTCAATCTTTTAGCTAGATTTTGGTAAAATGTTATAATCCATGATATAATCCATGATATAATCCAATCCNTGCTTTGTCGATCAAATTCTTTTCAGAAAATTTTTTTATTATTATTTTCAGTCTTTTAGCTAGATTTTGGTGAAAATGTCATAATCCATGATATAATCCAATCCATAATCCAATGACATTAAGTGAACTACCTTCTTTTTTCTACCATGGTGCAATCTGTAGTAAAAGCCATATAAATAAAAGTTTAACTGCCGGATTTACGAAAACACTTTAAGTGAAGTGATTTTTTTCATGAAACTGGCTATAAATTGTAAAAAAAAAATTGAAATACTCTATAGTGAGCGGTTAGTCGAAAGTGAATGGTTAGTCGAATACGAGCGGTTAATCGAATAATTGCTATTTGAATATTAACTCANTTCTACCATGGTGCAATCTGTAGTAAAAGCCATATAAATAAAAGTTTAACTGCCGGATTTACGAAAACACTTTAAGTGAAGTGATTTTTTTCATGAAACTGGCTATAAATTGTAAAAAAAAATTAAAATACTCTATAGTGAGCGGTTAGTCGAAAGTGAATGGTTAGTCGAATACGAGCGGTTAATCTAATAATTGCTATTTGAATATTAACTCTCAAAAAAGTTGCTAATCTACTATTCGACTAACCGAATAGCCGGATAGTCGATTTTTAACAAGAGCGCTAACGTACATATAAGCTTCGAAAATATTGAAAGTTATTTAGCACGCATTTTAGATTAGTGGTTATAATATTAGCCCATCTTAAAATATATCCTAATTTTTCTCATTATATCGTTTATTATTAACCGACTTCCAAAAAAGGAGGAGGTTATCAGTTCGTCGGAATATTTTTTTTTCTTTTTTTTCTTTTTTCTTTTTTTTTTTCTTTTTTTTTTCTTTTTTTTCTTTTTTTCTTTTTTTCTTTTTTTTCTTTTTTTTTTCTTTTTTTTCTTTTTTTTTCTTTTTTTTCTTTTTTTCTTTTTTTCTTTTTTTCTTCTTTTTTTCTTTTTTTTTTCTTTTTTTTCTTTTTTTTTTCTTTTTTTTTATGTATGTTACCGCATAACTTTGGACCACGTCAACCGATTTCGATAATTCTTTTTGCATCGGAAAGGTAGTCCCATACTAATATCTGGTTAAGATCCGATCAGTGGATCATGAGATATATATATATATATATATATATATATATTTTTATATGAGAGTTGAAGTCTGTTTTTTTTTTGCTAAAAATTACTTGTAAAATCTCACATCAATACTTTTTTTGTTAAGATTTTTTTGTTTGATAATATTACTTAATAATAACTTTAGTTTATCTGCGATGAATTCAAAATCAAATAAAATATTTTTTTATGGTATCAAAATTACTCAGCAACACCTAAAAATGTATTCGATCACTTCAAGCTGGACTTGTAGTAAATGCCACGTATGCGGACGACCGGATCGGCTTTTGCAATTGGGTTACTACTGAGCCATCAACCACGATACTAAGACTAACACATTTGAAATCATGACATTATATTTTATGTTTGCAAAACTAATCCTAAAAATCTACAAAAAGTTAATTGCTGTTTGTGTTCGTTTTCTCTGATCTTTTTCCTGACTTTAATGCACTCCCAGGTGACATTTTGCCGGGGATTTCGGTACAAGTTCAGAAAGTTATTCAAGGTTTAGAGGAAACTGAAGATTCACAAGGGGATGCACCCAACTTAAAGTTGGAGCCTGGTACATTGGAGCTATCTCCTAAAACTGAGTTGCAAGATAATATGAACTATAATGAGGTAAGCAAGCGATCTTGACTTTTTATCGGCACATTGAATTTGGTCTTTTTTGCTTTACTCACTATTTAGAACGATGCTACCGTTAAGAAAGAGCGTCCATATAGTTGCGATGAATGCGGCAAGTCGTTTCTCCTGAAACATCATTTAACAACACATGCGCGGGTACATACAGGTAAGGCACTTTTCAAATTATTTATTTATTTATTTATTTTAATATCAAATAATATCTATTGAGTATTTTTTTATCGTGACTGTGGGAAATTTTTATATTGCAGGCGAGCGGCCGCATGTGTGTGTGCATTGCAGCAAGAGCTTTGCTCATAAGCATTGCCTTAACACGCATCTTCTTTTGCATTCAACTGATCGACCCTTTCAGTGCACCGAATGCAAGAAAAGTTTTACTTTGAAACACCACCTGTTGACACACTCACGTGTTCATAGTCGTGATCGGCCATTTATTTGCCCCGAATGTGGGCGCACGTTCCCCTTGAAGCGGCATTTAGTAACACATAGCAAATTTCACGCTGGTGAACGACCATACGTGTGTGAAGAATGTGGAGAAAGTTTTGCTCAGGAGAATCACTTAATAATGCATTCACGGTTAGTGGAGAAAGGATTAAAAATATTATGTTGCTGTGAATTTTCTGTTACATTGTCTAAATTATTATTTTTTCAGTTTTCATGGATCTNCGGCATTTAGTAACACATAGCAAATTTCACGCTGGTGAACGACCATACGTTTGTGAAGAATGTGGAGAAAGTTTTGCTCAGGAGAATCACCTAATAATGCATTCACGGTTAGTGGAGAAAGGATTAAAAATATTATGTTGCTGTGAATTTTCTGTTACATTGTCTAAATTATTTTTTTTTTCAGTTTTCATGGATCGTTGAATCCATTCGTATGTCCAGATTGCGGCGCTACTTTTCCACGCAAATTCCAGTTGGTGAACCATGGTCGTATACACGGAAAAGTGCCACACTCCTGCACCTTGTGTGGCAAAGAGTTTTTACAAAAGCGTACGTTGGTATCTCACATGAGGTAATATTCAAATTGTCAAAATCTACGAAAATAATCTTAAGTTTGGGACTTAACAGGGTTCACACTGGCGACCAGCCATATCCATGCATTAGTTGCGGGGAAGGATTTATGTCGAAAGCCGAGCTAAATCAGCACGTACGAAACACACACGGAGGCGTAAATCCAAACTCTTCGAACACTGCGGTAAGGTCACAAACAATTTGCAAAATTTTAGAACTACATGGGTGCCGTGAAAAGGCGATTTGTATATATCTCTGAAATGAAGAGTGAAAATCGTTTCGACGTTCATTGCATTTCATTTATATGTATGTAGGATGCCGAGTGTTTTATTTTCATTTACTTTATATTTTATTGAATTCTTTAAATGTAATACATACAGTACAATTTTGGTTTGGCAAACTTATGTTAATCGCGGTGGCAGGCAAACAATCGCGGCGACGGTCGACAATGAATTCAATTTTATGTTCTTTGCCTACAGTTAGGTCAGCCATCATTGGCGTGCGTTCGTTAAGTTCGGTCAGTAGGGTTGCCTATATTTAAGGACTAACGTCAGTGTTACCGTCTACTCGGACCCAATCCCACATTCGGACCTCCTGACCGATCATTCGGCTCGAATGATGACACGCTTGGTGGCTCGACTGCCGGCTCCCATTTTTTCATATATTCGGCGACTGTTGTAGTATTTCCGGGACCTTCATGTTCACCCACCTTCCGCACCTCGTATCTGTCGTGGCCCAAGACCTTCGTAATTTTGTAGGGGCCCAAAAACTTCGGCTTCAGCTTAAGACCAACACCGTATTGTGTCCGCTTAATGGCTACTAGCTCGTTGATCTGGTACTTCACCGCTTCTTTCCGCTTCTTGTTAAAAGATCGACGATTCTCCTGCTGGATCTTGTTGATGCTTTCCTGTGCTTCCTTTCGCAACTCTTCCCGCTCAGTGTCCAACTCCTCGATGGCGGCGTCCTCTATGAGCTGTCGCAATTCAGGGATGACGTTAACTCGCATTTCGAATCCCGTTAACAGCCTGAAGGGTGAGATCTTCGTACTTCGCGGCGACGTGTTATTGATGTGTTGGCTCGCTCAAGGTGTTTGTACCACTGACTGGGAACGTCGACGCACATTTTCGCAAGCATCGGGATGATTATCTTGTGTATGCGTTCCACCTGCCCATTTCCTCTGGGGACACCCGTGGTTACCAGGAGATGCTGTATTCCTTCGTGCTCGCAGTATTCTCTGAAGGAAGTCAAAGACGCGCCGCGATCCGAGATGATGCGTTTCGGATTCCCAAACGTCGCCGCCTGCCACTTCAACTGGTTTATGACGACACCTGCTGCCGTGGTTTTCGATGCGTAGAGCCACACAAACTTTGAGAAGGCGTCCACTACAACGAAGATGTAACTATATCGCTTCGACGTCGTTTCCACTGGTCCCAGATGGTCGATGTGGTAGGTCCCTAGTGGCCTATCTTCCTTACTTATTGGCGTCAGATAACCCTCCATCTTCCCTGACTTACTCTCCGCAACGATGCACTCGACGCAACTCTTCACTATTTTCGCCGCTTTTGTAGACAACTGTGGGATGTAGAAAGTCTTCTCGACTGCTTCTTGCGTCCTTTTCGGTGAGAAATGACCCTGGTTATGAGCAACTTTGATAATTTCTTCCTCCATAGACTCGGGCACGACAATCAGTTCCTTAATGGGGTCTTTATGCAATACCTGATGCTTTATAAAAAAGTCCTCATATTCATCCTTCTCAAGTACCTTCATAACCGCCTTGATCCAGGGGTCCATCATCTGCGCTTGTTGCAGTCGGTGCTGCAATGAATCTTCCAACAGCAAGCAAGAAACTCGGCTTAAGGCGTCGACGTGTGTCATCTTGCTCCCGCTTCGGCGTTCGATTTCGTAGTTGAAATCTTGAAAGAATAACGCCCAACGGGTGACTCTTAATGGAGTGTCCCTTTTCCGCATCCTCATCTCGAACGCGTTACAATCCGTAACGATTTTAAATTTCAGCCCCAGCAGATAGACACGCCACTTCTTGAGTGCCCCGACAATGGCCAGCACTTCCAGCTCGTAGGAATGACATTTTTCTTCAGTTTCTGTTGTTTTCCGGCTCATGTATTGTATGATGTGGAACAGCTGATCGTCAGCATCCTTTTGGAGAAGGACTGCCCCATAACCATACATCGACGCATCCGTGTGCACCTCCGTCATCGCCTTGGGATTGTATAACCGCAATACTGGAGCCTTCAATTGTTTGAATGCCAGTAGCTGCTCTTCTTTTATCGTAAATTTCGCATCGCGTTNGGAGCCTTCAATTGTTTGAATGCCAGTAGCTGCTCTTCTTTTATCGTAAACTTCGCATCGCGTCNCCATACATCGACGCATCCGTGTGCACCTCCGTCATCGCCTTGGGATTGTATAACCGCAATACTGGAGCCTTCAATTGTTTGAATGCCAGTAGCTGCTCTTCTTTTATCGTAAATTTCGCATCGCGTCGCAGAAGGTCCGAAAGTGGTTTAGCGACCACTGCATACCCCTCTATGAATCGCCTGAAATAGGATGTCAGGCCCAAAAACCGTTGCACAGCCTTACGATCCTGTGGTATTGGAAAGTTTTCGACCGCCCTCGTCTTAGCCTCAGATGGCCTGATAGTACCCTCTTGTATAACGTAGCCCAAAAACGGCTCCCACCTTTTGGACTTCCTCGTTGATCTCCTTGGCGGGAATGATGAGGTCGTCCATGTAAGCGTCGACGGGTACCGTTTTGTATCATGTCACGGAAAACTGCAAAAATGAACCTGGAGAACACGGCCGGCGAGTTCGAAATTCCAAACGGGACGTAAAGGAATTCGTATTGTTCATTGTGAGTCACGAATGAAGTGTACTTTCTCGAACTAGCCTCAACCGGTACATGGAAGAATCCATTGGTGAGATTGAGTGTAGCAAAAACGTTTGGCGCGTGCAACCTTTCAACCACATCGTCGATTAGTGGCATCGTNTTAGCCTCAGATGGCCTGATAGTACCCCCTTGTATAACGTAGCCCAAAAACGGCTCCCACCTTTGGAACTTCCTCGTTGATCTCCTTGGCGGGAATGATGAGGTCGTCCATGTAAGCGTCGACGGTACCGTTTTGTATCATGTCACGGAAAACTGCAAAAATGAACCTGGAGAACACGGCCGGCGAGTTCGAAATTCCAGACGGGACGTAAAGGAATTCGTATTGTTCATTGTGAGTCACGAATGAAGTGTACTTTCTCGAACTAGCCTCAACCGGTACATGGAAGAATCCATTGGTGAGATTGAGTGTAGCAAAAACGTTTGGCGCGTGCAACCTTTCAACCACATCGTCGATTAGTGGCATCGGAAAATTGTCCCTTACTATCTTCTCGTTGAGCCGTCTGTAATCGCAGCAAAGGCGCTTGCTGCCATCTTTCTTAGCGACCAATAGGACAGGCGATGCGTACTCCGACGTGCTGCGTTAAATCCATGTTGCTCTCTCATCCATGTTGCTACCTGCTCCTCCACGCTGCACTTGTCTGCGTGTGACATACGTCGTGGCCCCGCGTATACTGGTGTTTCGTCGGCCAACAAAATTTTCATCTCCACTGGCGTTTCGCGTTNCCGGTACATGGAAGAATCCATTGGTGAGATTGAGTGTAGCAAAAACGTTTCCGCGTGCAACCTTTCAACCACATCGTCGATTAGTGGCATCGGAAAATTGTCCCTTACTATCTTCTCGTTGAGCCGTCTGTAATCGCAGCAAAGGCGCTTGCTGCCATCTTTCTTAGCGACCAATAGGACAGGCGATGCGTACTCCGATGTGCTGCGTTGTATCCATGTTGCTCTCTCATCCATGTTGCTACCTGCTCCTCCACGCTGCACTTGCCTGCGTGTGACATACGTCGTGGCCCCGCGTATAATGGTGTTTCGTCGGCCAACAAAATTTTCATCTCCACTGGCGTTTTGCGTGTCTTCCTCGGCGCATAGCTGCTGACCCACTCCCTTACAAGATTTGCCTTCTCCTTGCTGAGATGTGACAAGTCGAGCTCGGGCTCGCTCCTCCATCATTGTTACATATAGGCCATCAAACTCGCTCCATAGATCAGGTTCTGTTTCGATAATTGCTACCGCGGTGTTGCTGATTTCTTCTGATGTCTTAATTTTCGGCTTAAATTCCACTAGAANGGCGCATAGCTGCTGACCCACTCCCTTACAAGATTTGCCTTCTCCTTGCTGAGATGTGACAAGTCGAGCTCGGGCTCGCTCCTCCATCATTGTTACACATAGGCCATCAAACTCGCTCCATAGATCAGGTTCTGTTTCGAACCGCGGTGTTGCTGATTTCTTCTGATGTCTTAATTTTCGGCTTAAATTCCACTACATCCTCGTGAACGACTAAGGTTACCTGTTTCAGGATGTCGTTACCGATTACTGCTGCATACTTCATATCGCGTTCCCTGGTCACATGAAACGTGATTTCCAGCTCCATCTCGTCGATGCTAAACGCTCTAGTGAAACTACCTAATGTAGTTAGCCCGCCTTTCCCTACTCCTACCAGACGACGTCGATCGCCGACCAATTCAATATCACTATCCAGCATAAGCAAAGTGTCATACCGCAGTAAGCACAGGTCACACCCTGTATCGACTAGAGCGGAGAATGTTATATGGTTCCGCTTAACGTCTACGAAGATGCATCTGCCCGCTGTTCCTATCCTGCCGCGTATATCGTCTCCTAGAGTGTTGTCGTTATGGCTCTCCATTTTGATAGCAGCTGGAGCGCTCCTACAGTCAGCAGCTCGGTGTCCTGGTTGGCCGCACCTGAAACATTTAAACGATCTGCGACAGTCCTTGGCCCGATGAGAAGTGCTCCCACACTTAAAGCACCTTCTTGCCTCCTTTACGCGTGCATTCGGGTTAACAGGAATTCTGCTTCTGGCGGTCAGCTATTTGGATTCGGGGTAGTCGCTTGCTTGCGGCTACACCGCACCTTTTCATATGTGCTTATCTGCTCCTTGAGTTCCGCTACGGTTTTGGCTTGATACAAGTTAATCTTATTTTGTTTCGAGTCGGGGATGTCATCTATAAAGTACTCAATGAGACTCATATCGTCCAGCTTTACTGGCTTCCCGATCTCCATCAAGGAGTAGAGGTATTCTTTAAGGTCCTCGNGCGGCTACACCGCACCTTTTCATATGTGCTTATCTGCTCCTTGAGTTCCGCTACGGTTTTGGCTTGATACAAGTTAATCTTATTTTGTTTCGAGTCGGGGATGCCATCTATAAAGTACTCAATGAGACTCATATCGTCCAGCTTTACTGGCTTCCCGATCTCCATCAAGGAGTAGAGGTATTCTTTAAGGTCCTCGTTGTTGTGCTTACAGCGGTTCCGTAACCTGCGATGCACCTCTAACGACGATACCTTGACTCCAAATTCCGATATCAGTGCTTGCCTCAGCGAGTCCCAGTCAGGGACATGGCGCTGACTGCGTATAAAAATTTTGGCAGCCCTTTTAGCAGCTGTTTAGAATATATGAATTTTTGGAGCCCGTTCCAATTAACTGCGATACCGTTTTGCTGGAAATCTTCCAGCCATTCCTCCACCTGCGGCTGACCCGACCCANCCTTCTTGCCTCCTTTACGCGTGCATTCGGGTTAACAGGAATTCTGCTTCTGGCGGTCAGCTATTTGGATTCGGGGTAGTCGCTTGCTGGCGGCTACACCGCACCTTTTCATATGTGCTTATCTGCTCCTTGAGTTCCGCTACGGTTTTGGCTTGATACAAGTTAATCTTATTTTGTTTCGAGTCGGGGATGCCATCTATAAAGTACTCAATGAGACTCATACCGTCCAGCTTTACTGGCTTCCCGATCTCCATCAAGGAGTAGAGGTATTCTTTAAGGTCCTCGTTGTTGTGCTTACAGCGGTTCCGTAACCTGCGATGCACCTCTAACGACGATACCTTAACTCCAAATTCCGATATCAGTGCTTGCCTCAGCGAGTCCCAGTCAGTGACATGGCGCTGACTGCGTATAAAAATTTTGGCAGCCCTTTTAGCAGCTGTTTAGCATATATGAATTTTTGGAGCCCATTCCAATTAACTGCGATACCGTTTTGCTGGAAATCTTCCAGCCATTCCTCAACCTGTGGCTGACCCGACCCACTAAAGGACGTCAACTAGTCTTCTATATCGCGCAATGTGAAGCAGGTACGCTCATGAAAGCTATTTGGCATTTCCCTTGATGGGGACGAACCAGCGTTATCCTAAACGGAAGCTGCATCGACATCACCACTAGTGTCATCATCTTCGCTATCGGCATTCAGACCGAAGTGCTCAAGTAGTCGGTCCTGTAGCGTGACTTNCACTAGTGTCCTCATCTTCGCTATCGGCATTCAGACCGAAGTGCTCAAGTAGTCGGTCCTGTAGCGTGACTTTCCGTCCTGAAGTGGCCAGTCCTAACTCTAACAATTTCTGTTTCAGTCCGGCTACGTTCAGTTCTAAAATTTCTTGTCTCCATTGTCAACCGTTTCCACTTACAAAATGCGTAAAATATCAAATCCTTAACCTGAACAGCATCGTAACAAACTTAATTACGACAATTGTTTATCGATTTTTCGTTAATCAATCTTCTCAACCTGAGCCACCGTACATACGAGTACTAATTAGTAAGATTAATCTTTCGTTATGTAGTTACAAAACTTTCTTTTTGATACTTTTCTTTCTTTTTTTCACAAATCCATGGACAAATATTTATTTGCAACGGATTTTAAATCAACAAAGTAAAACATGTACAGTTTAAAATGCTTAAAACATTCTGCCCACCATCGAAACCTAACTTTTAAACATATATCGTTCAGATTATTTCTGCTCTAACTCCTACATGTGATGGCCAAGAGGAAACATACGTACATATATCGTTAGCAATAAATGGCAATGATAATTAATTCGATAAGCAAAAGGTTAATTTACATATACAAAACATTAGTAGTCAAATTATATTTTCACTTAGCTGCGCTCTGCTTTTGCCCTACTGTTGGCTTGTATGACTTGACAACTGCTACAACTCCTCTGCTCGTTCGGCTACAACATGACGACAACGACGTCGACCACAACACCCAATAGGCTCCACGCAACAACTCCGATTGCACACCAGCAAGTTCGGATACAACAACGACTTTGCGCTCTACTGTGTCACGCACAAGTCCACTGCAACCTTGTAGGATTCACAGCTTCGCAACGCACTTCTACTACGCGTTGTCTCGT
>NW_016159077.1:57372-72279 GCF_001687245.7 Rhagoletis zephyria
GGTAATAATGTCAATTGACTTTATTTCGCACCAGGGTGGGAAATAAAGTCAATTGACATTATTTCCATTGACCTTATTACCTGTCACCCACAACGATTTGTGTGTATGACCAATGCTTCTACTGTGTAGCGTTTTTGTGAACGCCGCAAAAATAAGCGACAACTGTTCTTGCATAGCGGATGATTTTAACGGTTAAGTCCCGTTATTTGAAAAGCACTTTTCTTTCCAAGTTCCAAGTTTTTTCTTCCAAATTTTCCACAGAAGCTACGCACTACGCACAATCTGTATACGCTTCTTTGCACCGTCAAAAGTTTATCTTACTTCGCACGTTTTATTTTTTGCGCACGCACTTGTTCACTACACTGTATTGTTTTTCTACCGGCCCTTGGTGGATAATATCCACTTCTGTCACCACTTCTTTAGGATGCCGAGTGTTTTATTTTCATTTACTTTATATTTTATTGAATTCTTTAAATGTAATACACACAGTACAATTTTGGTTTGGCAAACTTATGTTAATTGCGGTGGCAGGCAAACAATCGCGGCGACGGTCGACAATGAATTCAATTTTATGTTCTTTGGCTACAGTTAGGTCAGCCATCATTGGCGTGCGTTCGTTAAGTTTGGTCAGTAGGGTTGCCTTTATTTAAGGACTAACGTCAGTGTTACCGTTTCAACCCAACCGACCCAATCCCACATGTATACAGTTAACGGGGGTTCAGTGAAGTACGCGGATACGAAAATTTTTATCTACTGTGGTTTAGAAAACCGACTTGCATTTGTTAAGGGTTATTCATTTTGCGTTTTCGAAAATCTAAGTAAATTGATTTGACATTGCCACGATGAGAAATTAGGCATCTGGCAACAAAGCACCCGAGATTGATATACATATCTGCAACCCCGTAAATGGTCATCTCGTCTTAGTTGCTGTGTGAACTGCACTTTATACGGATGCGGAGGTGTAAGTCCGAATGCTAATATGTAGTAAAAGTCCTAATTCCTGCAAAGAAGTTCCCAGTTGCTGAAATTAGAGTCTTTGGCAGGATATACAAAACGGGAAAATTTTGCATTTCGACTTAACTGAAAAAATATATGTTTTTGTTATTTTATGGCTTTATAACAATTATTTATTTATTTATATTTTTATTTATTCTATATTTTATAAATAAATTTATAAAATATATTTTTGGGGCTGGGCTACTAGGTCATATTGTCTTTATAACAATTATATTCAACAATTTTTATTGAGGCCGTTTTTAATGAAAAACTATTGTGGAAAAGCAACAACAATTTGAAAAAATTGTAGAAATAGCTATCACTTCTACCATTTTTTCAAACTGTTGTTGCTTTTCCACAATAGTTTTTCTTTAAAAACGGCAAACTCAATGAAAATTGTTGAATATAAAAAAAAATATATAATATTCGGCGCTTACACATTTGCTAGTCTCCTCCCATTTTGTCACACAAGGGACCTATGCAGCAAACGGCAAATGGTTTTATTGAGAGGCTTTTGTCATTGCAGAAATACATTCATAGGTGGTCATTGCCAGCCGANCAGCAAACGGCAAATGGTTTTATTGAGAGGCTTTTGTCATTGCAGAAATAAATTCATAGGCCAGCCGAGGGGGGCCGCTATTAGGAAAAAACATTTTTGGTTTTTGGATTTTGCTCGGATCAGGGATAGAAACCCTGGACCACTCAATCACAGAAAAAACGTCCGAGTAAAAACTAACTGTATCGTTAAAGTATTGCACCATGTTTTCGTTGTAAGAGTAAACAAAATTTTCTAAAGAGTTTTTGTGGAAAATCATGGGATTACGTAGACCCGACCTTCGTTGGGAAAAGAAGTTATGCATTCTCTTAGTAAGTGCTGATTTTTAAATCAAGGAAGAGTTTTAGTTGTTAACCTGAATGTTTTTTTCGTGATGCGAAGGAATTCTTGCTATGATCGCTTTAAGGGCAGATACTAAGCGAAAGGTCGAAACTTTATGTCAGAGAAGGCATGTTTTTACAAAAGGGTTTAGATTAGCCAAACGTCAGTTCTGAGGTTAGGCAAACTAGAAAAGTTTGAGAAGTTTGCAATGAAAGGCTCGTGAATTGTCGGCGGGAAAGAAAAACTTAATGCTTTCGAAAAAAAAACACTCATTGGAAAGCAATAAGAGAAGGAAGCCAGATCTACATGTGGCCTAGCACTGTCACCCCAGCAGTTTCTCCGTAACAAGAATGGACGAATCCTGGTTTGACATTTTAGACAGAAACGCATTCTTACGACGATGAAATGATTGGAAAGTTAGCTACTGGAAGGGGGGAGGGGGGATTTCCAAATGATAAATTTAATNTTTGGATTTTGCTCGGATCAGGGATAGAAACCCTGGACCACTCAATCACAGAAAAAACGTCCGAGTAAAAACTAACTGTATCGTTAAAGTATTGCACCATGTTTTCGTTGTAAGAGTAAACAAAATTATCTAAAGAGTTTTTGTGGAAAATCATGGGATTACGTAGACCCGACCTTCGTTGGGAAAAGAAGTTATGCATTCTCTTAGTAAGTGCTGATTTTTAAATCAAGGAAGAGTTTTAGTTGTTAACTTGAATGTTTTTTTCGTGATGCGAAGGAATTCTTGCTATGATCGCTTTAAGGGCAGATACTAAGCGAAAGGTCGAAACTTTATGTCAGAGAAGGCATGTTTTTACAAAAGGGTTTAGATTAGCCAAACGTCAGTTCTGAGGTTAGGCAAACTAGAAAAGTTTGA
Source organism: Rhagoletis zephyria (assembly GCF_001687245.7). Taxonomy (NCBI): domain Eukaryota; kingdom Metazoa; phylum Arthropoda; class Insecta; order Diptera; family Tephritidae; genus Rhagoletis; species Rhagoletis zephyria. The sequence goes on from NW_016159077.1 coordinate 60,126, forward strand.
GAAGTTTGCAATGAAAGGCTCGNAGCCCTTAAACCGAATAAGTCAGAGTGGCCCCACCGAAGCTCCCTCTCTTTCTGCCGTGACCCAAGGCTCCACTCGGATTGGTTACCGCATCTCGCACATGGGTTGCTCACGTTGCCCAGAGTGCGCGAACGAGGACGCAAGAGTCGGGATTGAGTATAGCCATGCAACTGTAACTGCATACCCAGCGCAATGACTATACCCCATTGCATTCCAATAATTAAATTTAATTATTCGCACATAATTAAGTCCCAAAAGAGTTCAATTCTACTTTTTCAATCGTATGAGTGGTAAATCTGGGTCGTTACCGTTGCGTAGACTCGACTGTCGCGATATTCACCAATTCGAATTTTCCGCCAGATTTGCATTTACAGAAACAAATTGTTTTGAGAGTTCTCTTACATTTTGATTTTGGTTTTCAGGTAAATTCTACGCAGCCTCAACATCATACACAACAACAACAACAGCAGCAGTCGCAACAGCAGACGCAAGCGTCACATCCACAAACTATTACTGTTGTCAGTAATTCAGCGAATCCAGCATTATTAACCGTGGCAGGCAATGATAATAATCTCGCTCGTCCCCAATATGGGTGTCGGTACGTATTTTTTCTTATCCTTGTTATTTAAACTTAATTTGAATTATGCAACTTATTTATATTTTCTGTTCTTCACAGTGAATGTGGAAGTGCCTTTAATAGTAGAGAAGCTTTAGCGCTTCACTTGCGATTGCACACCGGTGATAAGAGCCTTATGACTGATTTGTGCGCATTAACTGCGGCCTTGCCTGGTCACTTCCTCAACACAGGCCTTAACCCAGGTACTGCCGGAGTTGTGGCCACCAACCCCAACATTGTGGCACAAAATGCTGTGCCTGTGCAGATTATTTCATCAACAGGTCAAGTCATGACCCAAACAACACTTGTGCAGGCAGCCGCAGCAACACATCCACAGGGAGTTGTTACCAGTGTACCTGGAGTGATGCACCACCAACAGCCACAACAGCAGCTGACAAACACAGCGCCACAACAGCATCATCCACAACAGCAGCAGGTAACGCCGCCAAAGCCAAAGTCGCACTTTTGCGCTAGTTGCGGTAAAGGCTTTGCAGCCAAGCATGGCCTTATGCAACACAATCGGCGACATCCCAATGGTGGTTGTACTGTTCGCACACATGTATGTGAATGTGGCAAAGCATTCTTCCAGAAGAATCATCTGATGCTACATCAGCGACAGCATTTGGAGACGAAACCGCCATCTGCTGCCACGCAACAACAGCAGCAGCAACAACAACAACAACAGCAGCAGCAGCAACAACAACAACAACAACAACAACAACAGGTGCGTTGATTGCATTGCTAAAAATAAACAAAAATGCTACGCAGCGCTGCGTATCATGCAAAAATCCGCAAAACAGCAAAATAGCAAAGCAGCAAAATACGCAAGCCGGCTTTGCAACGCTTCCATTATAGTTTTTTACACGAGTTCGGTAACGTTACGCTGAGATACATAACCAACGCATAACAACAAGCCAGAATCCTCTTATCAAACAACCATGAAATAAAACAGCAAATGCAAATTACTAACATAATGGTAAGAATATTAAATATAAATATTTACGTAGATATACAAGAAATGTGCATATTATATACATACATACATACATATCGTCGTTTAAAGTACAAAAGCGCGTAACTGACATTTGCTGCCAACAATTGGATTTGCTCGCACAAGCTCTTGGCTCAATCCTTATCCATTCGTCCTGAAATATTTTATTTTATTTAATTAGCATATTTCGCAAAATATAATGTCAGCACCGGACGTCTAGGTCATTGAGTGCCATTGTTGATGTCGCTTTTAGTTAGGTCTGATTATTGAGGTGATGCATTTCTAATGCTTTTTCTATTTAANATGTGCATATTATATACATACATACATACATATCGTCGTTTAAAGTACAAAAGCGCGTAACTGACATTTGCTGCCAACAATTGGATTTGCTCGCACAAGCTCTTGGCTCAATCCTTATCCATTCGTCCTGAAATATTTTATTTTATTTAATTAGCATATTTCGCAAAATATAATGTCAGCACCGGACGTCTAGTACATTGAGTGCCATTGTTGATGTCGCTTTTAGTTAGGTTTGATTATTGAGGTGATGCATTTCTAATGCTTTTTCTATTTCTTCAATGTTGCTATTGTTACAATCCAGGATGTCTTTCATGCTTTTCTTAATGTTATTGTTGTTGTTGTTGTAGCGGCTACAACAACCCCGCCCAGATCGGTTAATATCTCAGTCGTTGTCGTCAAGTTCCACTAACGGCAGCCCTAAGAAGCATGCAGCCTCTGTGGGGTCCGTCCACAGGAACAAAGGCGTTAGGGTTGTTGGGTTTTCCGGGCATACGAAGAGATGCTCTCCGCATGCCGGCCACTCATTCGGCACATCCGCGTTTAGTCTGCTCAGGTATGAGTTTAACCTGCTGCAGTAGCCAGAGCGTAGTTGGGCTATTGTGGTTTTTGTCTCCCGAGGCAGTTGAAGCTCCGTCTCGTCTATGTCCGGTGGTTGTGCGCCTAGAACGGCATTCACAGGTCTGGAGTCTACATAACTCGAGACTGACTCCCTGTGAATGCCGTTCAGCGCCTGTCGATATGCTGACGGGTCCAGAGGTTGTTTAATGAGCCTCTGGACTTCGTCCGTCAGTTCGTAGAGATGCCCCATGACGTGCCTGGGCGAGGGCTCTTCTGCAACCAGCTGCCCATTCGGGTGACCACGTCTATGGCTCCCAACAAGGAACTGCTTGCAGGGCATTGTATTGTGCTCCTTGACCGGGAGCAATTTCAGTCGCTGTCCGTAGTGCGGTGTTTTGCGTCGTCTGCAGCTTCATCCACTGCGTCCTACTAATCCTCGGCGACCACACTGGTGCTGCGTAATTTAAAACCGGCCGCCTATTGCCTTGTATGTTGCCAGCAACGTTTCTTTATCTTTGTCCCAAGTACTGCCGGCTAGCGACTTGAGGACCTTGTTGCGACTCTTTACTTTGTTGACAATAGCGGTTGCGTGCGCAGAGAAGGAGAGCGGACCGTCGAAGGTTACTCCGAGTATTTTGGGGTTATTCACCTTCGGAATTGGTGTATCATCGACGTGAATTCCCAGCAGTAGCCTGACCTCCTTCCTCCAAGTGGTTAACAAGGTCGCAGAGGATTTCGTAGGGGAGAGGGTTGGGCTCCTTGCAGTGAAGAAGCGAGAAAGCTCGGAGAGATACCCGTTTACTTTAGAACACAGGTTATCAATTCCATTCCCAGTCGCCATTATCGAGCAATCATCGGCGTAGGAGACAATCAAGACTCTCTCTGTGGTTGAGGGAGCTTTGAAATGCAAAAGTTAAACAGTAGCGGGGAAAGGACACCACCCTGAGGAACCCCCTGTTTTATTTTTCTAAGTTTGCTCGATTTGTCTCTAAACATTACCGACCAGTGTCGACCATTCAGATAACTCGTCGACCACCGTTTGAGCCTCTGTGGGAAAGAGGAAGCCTCTATATCTTCTAGTAGCGTGGAGTGGCTGACGGTGTCAAACGCCTTTGATAGGTCCAACGCTACTAGAATAGTTCTCTCACAGGGGCGGTTGCGGTTTAGGCCACGTGTTATCTGAGTGTTTATGGCGTTAAGTGCTGTTGTTGTACTGTGCACTTTACGGAAATCATGCTGATGCTTCGCTGGGGTCAGGTGGTTTGTGAAATACGGGAGCAGCAAGGCCTCTAGTGTCTTCGCTACCGAGGAAAGGAGTGTTATCGGCCGATAAGAATCTCCTTTGTTGGCTGGTTTCCCCGGTTTGAGCAGTGGGACCACTCTCCCCACCTTCCAGATGTCTGGGATGATGAGAGTGGCCATATACATATTGAGGACCTCCGTAAGGTACGCTACTCCCGCAGGATCCAAATTTGTCAGCATCTGCATGCATATTCCGTCGCGACCCATGGCTTTGGAGGCTTTCGTCTTCCCGATGGCCACCTGAACTTCACCGCTAGTGAAAGCAAGGAGGGCACAAGTTGTTGGCAGTTTGTGCAGCCTTCTCTCACTCGTCGCTTGGCTTTGTCCACCGGAGGATGCAGTATGAACTGCCGGCTAAAATTGCTCGCGCATCGCTCCGGGTCCGACGAAGCATGGTCGCCGAAAGAAATTTCGACCCTGTCGTCGTGCTTCGTCGGATTGGACAGTGACCTCACGGTTGACCAAAGCTTACTCACACCAGAGATGAAGTTACAGTTCTTCAGATGCTCTTCCCAGTTCTTCCGCTTATGTACGTTCCTAGTTGCCGTGTCCGCGTTGAGATCCCTGATACGGGGATTTCCGGGATCGGCCTGACGGAGGATGTCACGCTCATCGGCTAGAACAGCCGCTTCAGCAGGGAAATTTGGACGTGGGTCCGTTATGCATCCTGCCGGTACGAAGCGAGCTGCAGCAGCAGTGGCAACTCTGCGGAACTTACGTTCACCAAGGTGGGCATCGGTTGGTGTGGGGAGCGCAGCGAAGGTGCTCTCAGTAAATTCCACGAAGCCTTTCCAATCAGCTTTAAAAAAGTTGATATAGGTCCGTTGTTCCGCGGAAGCATAGTCGGTTGGTTTATCGATCGAGATGACTATGGGCAGATGGTCTGATGCCAAAGTCAGCATAGGTCGCCATGATACGCTGTTTATCAGACCAGCGTTGACTAGTGTTACGTCTGGCGAGCTGCAGCAGCTGCCCTTAATCCTGGCGGGTGCGTCGTTGTTCATTGTGCAGAATGTCGAATCGTCTATCTGCTCAGCCAGGTCTATTCCCCTAGGATCGTTTGACAGGCTTAAGTGCCAAAGATCATGGTGCGCATTGAAGTCACATTCTACCATACGGTTTTCACCTCTGAGGAGCGCATCTATGTCAGGGTGATATCCTTCCGGGCAGCAAGTGACNTTCGGCATCATCTTCTTCATCACTAAACCATATTTCAACTGTGTCCATTTTTTTAATTTTATAATAAAAGCAATTATTTTAAAAATGATGTAAATAAAACACTCAAGAAACAAATGTAAACAAACAAACAGCTGTTTACAATTCTATCGACCATTCACAATAGTACAAATTTTTATCGATCAAGTTACACAATAGCAAAATAAAAGATGATCGACTCGATCGACAAATTTCTATTCTACTGCCAGTCGACACTCGCAATAGGGGCCTAAGCCACCACCATTATCTCTCTCGCGATATCGACGGTGCACGTTGTACCCGGCACAATTCAACAATGTTGAATTGCTGTGCAACTTCCTCTCTTGGACCGCAGCTATCAATATACCATGCCTTCCCATGAAGACGGTTATCTCCTCGATCTTAGACTGAAGTCCGTCACAGTTGAATTGAAGGAGCTTCATGTGATTCGGGAGACGTGTAGTTATGCGGGGTGTGAGGGATGTGTGTAGCCTTGCCGCCATTGGCTGTGTGCGCTGCTGTGGAGGTTGCCGTCCTGTTATGGTAGTGGGTGGCGTCGCAGTTGGGGTTTGCGACCGGGCAGCGCGACATGAGCCCTAGAAGTTCCTCGTCCAATCTCCAAGTCTCGTCCNTCTGCTTCAATAAGACGATACTGCACGGTATGGTGCGTGATGAAGGCTAAGCCACCACCATTATCTCGCTCGCGATATCGACGGTGCACGTTGTAACCGGTACAATTCAACAATGTTGAATTGCTGTGCAACTTCCTCTCTTGGACCGCAGCTATCAATATACCATGCCTTCCCATGAAGACGGTTATCTCCTCGATCTTAGACTGAAGTCCGTCACAGTTGAATTGAAGGAGCTTCATGTGATTCGGGAGACGTGTAGTTATGCGGGGTGTGAGGGATGTGTGTAGCCTTGCCGCCATTGGCTGTGTGCGCTGCTGTGGAGGTTGCCGTCCTGTTATGGTAGTGGGTCGCGTCGCAGTTGGGGTTTGCGACCGGGCAGCGTGACATGAGCCCTAGAAGTTCCTCGTCCAATCTCGCGTGGTACGCAGACATGAACATGTCCTAAAGTGGCACCAGCCAAGCCAGGCGTTGCACTTGACTGATGTCACATTACGGAATATCCTGGTCTGACATACCGTGCAGATTGTAGGAGGAACTAGGAGTTGTTGGGGGCGGCGTGTGGGTGGTGGTGCGGTTGTGTATGTTATGTGGTCTGTCGCGGTTGTGGTGTGGTCTATTGTGTTGTGTTGTGGTGCTGTGGTGTCTGTGTTGAGCTGCTCAGGTGGACTGGGGTTAGCCGTGTAGGCTGCTCTGTTTGAGCAGCAGGGGGCCACAAAAGATGTGGTCCACTGCCGATATGTCCGTAGTCCTGAGCAGACTCTGAGGTGGCTCCACCCCTCGCAAGCATTGCACTTGACTGACATACACAGCAGGTGTTGGTTTCTGGCCCTGGGTTTGACTCGATGCCAGCCCTGAGCAGAAGTATACGTAGTGAATGTAGCCCTATGGACGACCAACTTCTTAGATACTTCGCCTACCTGAACGTGGTTAGATCGCTGACACAACAGCCCTTGGTCGAGTAAAACTCGAGTCATTCCGGTACGTAGAACCGGCTGTCGTGGGAATGTTGCTTTGTTGCTGAAAATGTCGGCAGTACTAAAAAGGGCAGTTCCAGTCCGAAGCCTAGATAATTTGATGCATTGACTACGTGATAGTTTTGTGTTGTAATTGTCGTTCTTAATATGATGCTGGCATGGCATGGGACTTCTGGTATCAGTGGAAACATAAAGCATTCTTTAGCGGCTTGGTCGGCTCTTTCGTTACCTGCTATTCCAGTGTGCCCGGCGACCCACAGAAGTTTTATTGGTTGGATTAGAGTATCCTCTGACACGAAACTGTGAGCTTCATTGCTTTTATTTGCAATTGCATTGAGGACGCTAAGGCTATCTGAGCAGATAACTGCTTTCTTATCAAGACTTGCGGCAAAGGATATTGCGTATTTGATTGCAGTTAATTCGTAGTATTTTTGTTGGATGTCCAGCCGTAGAGTGTGATGCAGTGTTGTAAAATACCTTCAGTGAGTGTACGACAAATAGCAATTGCGGTGTCTATGTGTGGGTCTTTTCGTTTAGTGCACATGACTCAGTAAATTGCTAACTTTCTCAAGCTTGTCTTTTTGGACATTAACATGATTGCTCCATAACATATTTTTTGAAAACTGTATTGCTTGTATTCTCAAGCTATTTTGTAAAGGTATTCTTCTACGTCCTCGAATAAGGATTGAATTGGCATTGCAATTATTTTTCCGCCAATCAGTCATCGACTATAATTCAAAGCGTTCAGACGTGTTTATCCAGAGTGATTAGTAGTGTTTTGCATACAATCCCGTTACTTTGAAATATTAACTTGTTTCTCTTTCGTCTTCTATTCTTATTTTGCACATACATACAAACATACGTGAACTGATATTTTAGTGGTGTGATCGAAACACAGATATTCCGCGTTAGCGGAATTAGACGCAAATCCGACTTAAAAGAAAATAGTCATTGTTAAACAAAGTGATTTTCCACATCTTCCTCAAAAGTCTACTACAACCAACAACCTCAAATTTATAATAATATCATCAGTCGATAATAATATCTCTCTTTCACAACGCATCGAAGCAATCTCTACTGAAGTCGATTCAATTTCGCAGATCAGAGACGGCAACCTCCTCATCTTAACTCGCAGTTCCCGAATTGTTAACAGGTTTCTTAAAGTCGAATCCTTTCCAAATTTATGTCCAATAAACGTCAAATTGCATGAAAGCTTAAACTCCGTCAAAGGCGTAACATACGCGCCCTTCTACAACACGTGTCGGAAAATGAAGTCATAAGTGAAATCAAAAACCAAAATGTCACTGATGTATACAAATTTTTCCGCCAGTCGAAGGCAAGACCGTATTTACTGGACTAATGGTTCTTACGTTTGACCTTTATCGTCTTCCGGACTAAGTAGATGTAGCTTGGTATAAAGTTAAAGTGCAACCTTATATACCAAACCCGATGCGCTGCAAAAACTGCCAGTGATTGGGCCATACACAAAAAAGATGCGCCAATAATCCTACTTGCAGCCTCCCACCACACTCCCCTGAAAAGTGCACAAGAACACTCTGCGCCAACTGCGCCAATGAGCAACACAAAACAACAATCACCAAAGCCCTCACGGATAATTCGCAAAGTAAAACACAAAACAACAATCACCAAAGCCCTCAAAATCACTTACCGATAGCTCAATTAAATCTGTCTCAGCCTCCTCACCAATTCTCGCAACACCACCACGCCATAGCTCAGCCAACTTAAATACTGCAGAATCTACTCCAAATCCATCCCCATATGTATCACCAATTTCACAATTTACTCAAAAATTGTTAAAAAGCAATGATTACACTGGTTTACAGCAAAAATGTTCTATGGATGCAACTATCCAATTCCCATGTAGAATTCCTCGGTGATTTCGAAAGTCGAAATAATTTTTTTTCTATGGATGAAACACCTGAGTAGGTAGAGTTTGCATCGAAAATAAGAGGCGTCAGAAATTATTAATTAATTTCTCAGAAACTATCAGGGCTATCGAAAAGTGACGTTTGGAGAATTTTATTTGCTTTCATTTCCCATATCTTGTATTTCGATTGTTCAATTGGTTCGTAAGATATACTTGATTAAGTGGAACCACTCTTTTTTTTAAGCTGAATAACGGTAAATTGCAAATATCTCGAAAACGTAACCATACAAAATTAAATAAACTCGATTTTCGGAATCAGCGAGCGATTCTACATACAAATTGGATAGTTGCGTCTGGAGAACAAAATCAAAATTAAAATTTGTGATCCAGTGTTATTATATCAACAACTACCAAACCAGCACGTCAAATAACACAGACGCATCCATGGATACTATCCATAATGATCTCTAACTCACAAGCAATAAACCACAAAAGCATCGATCAATATCGGTTTTGTAAACTCGCTGTTACAAATACTGTATATCTTTCCCTGTCCATGAATCTAAATATTCTCCAGTGGAATATGAAAGGTCTCATAAACAATTATTCTGAACTCCAGATGCTCATAAAGCAATTATTTTATCGCCGTTCAAGAGACCCACTGTAACATCCATTTCACCCCAATATTACCAAAAAAATTACAATGTAGGTTACTTCAGCAACGCTTCTTAAAACACTCGATCCAAACAAGGCACTTGCATACTGATTAAGGAATATATACCGCACAAAGTGATACCAATCAATTCGCAACTTCAAGCAGTAGCAATCGAAATCGAAATGTGTATAAAATTTACCATTCTATCTATATCCCACCAAATCAAAAATTCTGCAGCAGAGACCTCAAAGACGTATTTACATCATTCAGTACCCCCCTTATTATTCTTGGAGACTGCAATGGTTGGAGCAATTTATGGGGATCCAATGTGACAAATTATCGAGGCCGACTTATAGAAGATGCAATACTACAAACTAATCTATGCGTTTTGAATGATGGAATTCCGACTCACTTCTCTACACATTCTACCTTTTCTCATATTGACATCTCAATCTGATCACCTTCCCTTCTCCCATTAATCTCGTGGAATAGCGACCACTTTCCTATAATTTCAACATTATCTCTAAATGCAAACTTTTCTCAACGTGCTAAATGTCCACCTAGATTTCTTTTAGACCACCCTGAATGGGCGAATTTTGAAAAACTGGTAGAACTTGAATTAGAAGCTCTAGACTACACAAACTTTCCTAATCAGGACGCTGCAAATTTTCCAAAGGTGATTCCATTCTCCAAGCAACTCATGCTAAAAGACCTAACGTGGCTTGGTGGAATCAAAATTTAGCTAAACTCTTGTCTGATAAGATGGAAGCCTGGCATAAATTCAAAGCACACCCAACAACAACAAACCTTATTATTAAACAAGTAATTTTTAGCAAAAAAAAAAACTTTTACCTTGTACCATGCTATGTCCAGAGTTTTTCGAAGATGGTATAAGTCGAAATTGAGTGCATTTTTCCAGTGGGCATTGTTTTGCCATCGAGTGTCGAGTGAATTTGTAAATGTCTGTTACTCCCTGACTTTTTAATTCTTCAATGATCTCTTCTTCTTTTACGAAGTTGAGGCATGGGGCATAAATCATACCTTTTACCGTGTTAAGGTTTTCTTGCAACTTGACCGTGATAGCGCACACGTTTGATAGAGTTTTTGTTTTCAGAAATTTATCCGCTATTTTCGAGTTCCGTGCTAAGACAAGTAGAGAGCCGTTTTTTAGTTGTTTGATGCTATCTATTTGGGTCGATATCGCATCAATACCCTTTTTTATTATAAACGGGGAAAGTTTTACTAGTTGGTTGTTAGTTGATGATATTGTCAAGTATTTTGGTTGGTTGGTTGCTGTTGGTTTTTGGTGTAATGTAGGGAAAATGTGGGTGTCGTATGTATCCATTTCGCCAAGTATTGAGAAGCGATTTGTTGTTTTGTCTGGTGGTTCAGGTGATGGTCGCATTTTATGTGTGTATATATGTAAATGTAGCGGTTTTTTGTATAGTACGATGCACTTGCTTGTTATTTATTACTACGAAAGTCTAATAAAAAGGAAGAGTGAACACTGTGTAGGCTTGTTGTTTGTATTATTTATTCGCACTGACAATGACACTTGCTAACACGTCCGAACCGGTTGATAGCTAGTCGTTGACTGTCGTCCTGAAATATATTAGTCAGAAATGCGATTGCTTTATAAAAAAGGGAACCATTTTGAAATATGAGTGTTTTTAATCTCTAGAAAATAATTTATGCAACCTCACATTGGCGGTTTTGCATTATCTTGATACGCGGTTTTGTATTTTGTTGATACGCGGTTTTGTACTTTAAATGATATGTACGTTAGTTCATAATATTGCAAGATATAAGAAATTAAACAAATGATTTTAATACGTAAAACACTCGGAAAATCCATAAATAACTGTTTAAAATGACACTATAATTATTGCGAGGGGCGTGTCGAGGGCACGCCGCTTTTCGCGAGTCGGGTCGTAACGAAAATTACATTCTTTTGCGTAAAATTTCGACTCGACTTGTTATTAAAACGGAAAACTTGATAGTTTTTGACAACAGAGAAATAATATGTAGTATCTTATTAGGTCCGTTACGGATGGAAATCGAACTTCAGTTTCGTTGTTAGTGTTACACTAAAGTCTGGATTGCTGGTATCTCAAAAGTCTTTTATCTTCAACTTTATAGTACTTAACTAAGATGATAATGATAATACATTTTCATGTCAGTGGCGTTGCCCATTGGCAACCCAATTAAGGTTGCGTTGGTATCCACAGTTGACCCATTAAAAAATATATACGTTGTCTTTTTTTAAGTTAGTTTAAGAAGATAAACCCGAGAGACTGCCGAACACCATCACGTTCCCTTACAACAGTTTAGTATATAACTAAATAAATTCAAAAGAATTCTTGCGTTTTGTGAATCATATGGATGCTTCAGCTCTATGGATTATCATTTGAAAATATGTACGCTACACTCAGTTTTTTAATTTTATTGTGTAACCTTATAGACCGCAAAATTTCGTGTAATAAAAACTCAATTTGTTTGTTTGTTGTAAATTGGGTTTTAATTGTTTTTACCGATGCATTTCGGTTGACAACTGAGCAACCATCATCAGCCAGCGTCAAGTGAACACTTGTTGTCAACCGAAATGCATCGGTAAAAACAATTAAAACCCAATTTACAACAAACAAACAAATTGAGTTTTTATTATACGAAATTTTGCGGTCCATAAGGTTACACAATAAAATTAAAAAACTTCATAATAAGACCACAAGTAGACTCTAAAATTAGTGATTAAATTACTAAAACTGTTTCATGTTCGCTACACTTTCGAGGATAAATAATTGCCTACTGAAACTAATCAAAACTCAAATGTACTATGTTGTTTTCTCGTGACTTTTTTTGTGAATTATGGAATGCGGAAAACTTTTTACTTCCCAGCCAGCAAATGAATCTGAATACCTAATAAATAATTGGCCGGGATGGGCGGTATCGGGAAGATCTGCAAAACTATGGCTGTCGAGACGGGACCAAAAACCTTTCCCAATACTCGCGATAAAACCGCC
>NW_016159077.1:74701-77843 GCF_001687245.7 Rhagoletis zephyria
ACCCCCGCAAATTCACAAAATCTTCCTTAAAAACGATGTTTGAAATATGCATTTTTAATATTTTATTGAGCGAAAACGAACAGTAAAGCAAAACAAAGTAATCGGAAGATGCCAGATATTTCACTATTATTTTTATTATTTAAAATTTATTTGAAAGACATGAACATTTTTGTCAACCTTCGATCGGTTTGCAAACCACGCCACACATGTTGGTAACATCGTGTAGGGGAAGAAACCTTCAGAATATAATTGAGGAACACAACTTCTGGCCACTTAATGATGGTTCACTGACTTTCAAGATCAACCTGCTATCCCCCAATGGGTCATTCACCAACAGCAACATACCCTTTGTATGGAGAAAAGATCCGGAAAGAGTTGGTGGAGGTCACCACTTCCCGGTTATTATAGAGTCTTATCACTATAGTCACTCACAAACAGCGCTTCTTAGCCCAAAACAAATTACTAATAGGTATCCTACAGTTAGAGCTCGAACGGAACATTTACGATATTGAAGCAAAAATTAGGGGTTAAGCAGGTACCTACACCCCGCAAGGAAACAGAACACCCAACGCCTGGTGGAACGACACCTTAAGCAAGTCGTTTCGGCTACTGAAATGTGCCTCCAAAAAGTGCAAAGACTATCCAGCCTGTAGATTTGTGAAGCGGGGGTTTTAAGTCCGCAGATAGGCTAGGGTGGTCTGATGACAACCTCAATTACTTGCAGCATCTAAAAAGTCAAGTTGCAGCCACGAATCATGGGATTGTACCCAATAAAGAGATGGTCCCGGCAAATGATCTAGCCATCAGTGTTGAAAAGCTTCAGTATGTAGTGAGACTCAGAAGCAATATGCAGGAGGCACAGACCAAATCACCTACAACATGCTTAAAGCTCTCTCACAAGGAGTGCTTAACAATTTACGCGCGGCCCTAAATAATATATTTTCAACCAGTCAAATTCCTGAGAAATGGCGCACAATTAGAGTGGTACCTATATCAAAAATACACAAGGACTTGAACGACTTCACGAACTTCACACCCAAAGCGCTCCTTTCAGTTCTGATGAAATGCATTAATTTAGTCATAAAAAATAGGCTCACTGAAATGCTAGAAGAAAGCAAGCTGCTCCCCAAAAACTCCTTCGCATACCGCAAAAATAGGTCGGCTACGGTATGTACGAACTATCTGCTTCATGGCATAGCCGTTTTAAAGAGTAAAGGGTATGAAATCATTATCTTTTCGACCGATATTAGCAATGCCTACAATTGCGTAAGTCTCAGAACTGAGGAGAGTTTTGGGAATGGATCTCCAATTTCCTCTCCTACAGAAAACTGCAACTGGGTAATCAACCTATTGACATTTGTGATGGACTGCCGCATATGTATACCAAACAACTACATCAGATCGAAGAGCAAGATCGAGGATGGGAAGGCATGGTATATTGATAGCTGCGGTGTCCAAGAGACGAAGTTGCACAGCAATTCAACATTATTGAATTGCGCCGGATACAACATGCACCGTCGAGATCGCGAGCGAGATAATTAATGGTGATGGCTTAGCGTTCATCACGCACCACACCGTATAGTATAGTCCTATCGAAGCAGACATCGACCGCAGAGATACCACCCTAGAATGTCAGGTCATTGCTATCCGATCAGGCGATATCGAGCTCAAAATATTTAACGTGTATATACCCCCTGTCACCAGCTGCCCGTCAGGATATCACCCTGATATAGGTGCGCTCCTCAGAGGTGAAAACCGTATGGTAGTTGGTGACTAATGCGTACTACGATCTTTGGCATTCAAACCTGTCAAACGATCGTAGGGGAAAGATTCGACATTCTGAGCAATGAACGACGACGCACCCACCAGGATCATAGGCAGCTGCTGCAGCTCGCCAGACATAACAATAGCCGGCGCTGGTCTGATAAACAGCGTATCATGGCGACGTATGCTGACCTTGGCATTAGACCATCTGCCCATAGTCATCTCGATCGAGGAATCAACCGAGCTCCCGCGGAACACCGGACCTATATCAATTTTTCTAAAGCTGATTGGAGAGGTTTCGCGGAATTTACTGAGAGCACCTTCGCTGCGCTCCCCACACCAACCGACGTCCACCTTGGTGAACGCAAGTTCCGCAGGGCTGTCACTGCTGCTGCAGCTCGCTTCGTACCCCGGCACTTCATAAAGAGAACGATACGAACAGAACAGACTGGACATCGCATCAGCCGCCCTCAAGCGCAGAACAATGTTCTGCTAGCGTTAAGTTGTTTAATTGTAATATGTGCGTTTTGTTAAATAAACTGTATGTAATATTAATTTATTAAATTAAATAACCGCGTTTTGTTCAAGAAGATGAAGAAACGTGAAGGCCATTCCTACATGTATATGTGTAAACAGGTCCGAATAGTTATATTTATATTTAAGTGTTTTTCGCCTTCGTAATTGGAATATTGTGTTATTTTAATATGGTTTTACTCTAATAATTCGATGAATTACATTAAAAATAGATACTATTTCTAAAAATACATATGTGGTTCTTAAAAGCCTTAAAAGAAAGCAATTTCAAGTTTGTGGCACTCCTCATCTCCATTTTGGCACTATTTTTGCAGTCCAGTAGGCACATTTTGAAATTTTGGAATTCCATCCCTGATTTGAAATATCCAACTTATTCAGCAACAAACGGACGCCTTCGTAAGTCCACGTTTCTCTGCACATTACATTACATTACATTACACAGCTTGCCTTAGGCATTATTAATTTTTTAATCACAAATAAATTATATAGTATTTTCCACAAAAATGTCCACGAAAATTTGAGAAAAAACAAATTTTCCACAAAAATTCAAACGGAAAATTTTAGAAAAAACAATGTTGAAGCAAAAAATAAATTACCAAATTGCCTCCAAAATATATGTAAATACTTCCAAAGTAGTAACACACGAATAAAGGCAACATTGTGAAATATAAGGCAGCCGAACGTCAAAAAATAAAGAGAGAATGCTGCCTTATTACTTTACCTGTTTATTGCATGATACAAAAATATAAGGTAGTTTCATTTATTGACATTCGTTGTTGTTGCCGACCACTTGACTTTTAACCATGATACAAAAATACAAGGTAGTTTCATTTAAATTTTTTTT
>NW_016159077.1:77868-81193 GCF_001687245.7 Rhagoletis zephyria
ATTTTTGAGGTTAGTGAAGTTGTATGAAAATATTAAAAGAAAAGTCTTGCGTGTTTCCAAGCAGCTAGAATTCGGTACACCTGTGCAAAGGTTCGAAAATAAAGTTTTTTGCTTTTCCGAGAATAGAGTACGTAATACTATCTAATGCAGTTTGATGACAAATCGCTGACGCTAAATATTTTTAAACCTCTTAAACGATGTACCGTTGAAGAGGGAGGAGGTCGAGTTAAAATGATGCCCTGCAACGTGTAACAGTACCAATTGTTGGATTCTCGGAATTTTCTTATACAGATGTGGCGCTGCTAAAAATATATATATACATAAACATACGCACGAAACTATGACTGCATTTTTTTATTANCGTGCAGTCTTCTTGGCTAACGACATTTCATTCTTTGCAAAGTCACACTCCTTAACACCGCATGCCAGCAACCACTTCTCTCGAATGTGCGGAATAACGGGGAATTGGAAGAACCTTACCTTTGTACCTCTGCATAAATGTCTTGTATACGGGCATTGATTAAATAAACAGCTAATTTTTTCTTTTTATGTATTTTTTTTTTTGAATTCAAACAAATTTTAATGTAGAATATTTATTTTATTTAATGTTTTACATAAAAAAATATTTTTTTGTATCATGGGTGGTAGCACGGAATGTCATAATCTGCTTAATTGTCAGGTGGTTAATATGGCGACGAAAAAGTGACAATGGAACTACCTTCTTTTTTGTATCAGGCTTTTAACCAGTTTATGACATTTAACTAAATTCATGCTACCAGATTCAGTAGCAGCAAAACTTTTGTTTCTTGAAAAAGCGAAAACAATTTTTGAGGTTAGTGAAGTTGTATGAAAATATTAAAAGAAAAGTCTTGCGTGTTTCCAAGCAGCTAGAATTCGGTACACCTGTGCAAAGGTTCGAAAATAAAGTTTTTTGCTTTTCCGAGAATAGAGTACGTAATACTATCTAATGCAGTTTGATGACAAATCGCTGACGCTNTTTGTACCTCTGCATAAATGTCTTGTATACGGGCATTGATTAAATAAACAGCTAATTTTTTCTTTTTATGTATTTTTTTTTTTGAATTCAAACAAATTTTAATGTAGAATATTTATTTTATTTAATGTTTTACATAAAAAAATATTTTTTTGTATCATGGGTGGTAGCACGGAATGTCATAATCTGCTTAATTGTCAGGTGGTTAATATGGCGACGAAAAAGTGACAATGGAACTACCTTCTTTTTTGTATCAGGCTTTTAACCAGTTTATGACATTTAACTAAATTCATGCTACCAGATTCAGTAGCAGCAAAACTTTTGTTTCTTGAAAAAGTGAAAACAATTTTTGAGGTTAGTGAAGTTGTATGAAAATATTAAAAGAAAAGTCTTGCGTGTTTCCAAGCAGCTAGAATTCGGTACACCTGTGCAAGTTCGAAAATAAAGTTTTTTGCTTTTCCGAGAATAGAGCACGTAATACTATCTAATGCAGTTTGATGACAAATCGCTGACGCAAAATATTTTTAAACCTCTTAAACGATGTACCGTTGAAGAGGGAGGAGGTCGAGTTAAAATGATGCCCTGCAACGTGTAACAGTACCAATTGTTGGATTCTCGGAATTTTCTTATACAGATGTGGCGCTGCTAAAAATATATATATACATAAACATACGCACGAAACTATGACCGCATTTTTTTATTCATTCTGAACGTTTGGAATGAACTTTTTTGTTTACTTATTCTTTAGAACGTTCCTGATGATATGTTAACGTATATTTCAAACGCATTCTGTTTATTCCGGATGGGAAATGGGATTATCCGGAATGTATAAAGAAACGCAGCCTATGTATTTATGACAAGAATTATCCACATTAGATGTAAACTACTGCAGTTTCATTTTATAAAATTTTTGCTTGGGCACGGTTTGGTTATTTGTACAATGATTTTCGGTTTATCGTGTCCAAACGCGGGAGCGTATTAAAAAAAAAGNCGGTTTGGTTATTTGTACAATGATTTTCGGTTTATCGTGTCCAAACGCGGAAGCGTATTAAAAAAAAATGTTGACATATACCTCTAGCCAAAGGATTAAGCCTTAATTTAAACAAAGATTTCGGTTTGGAAAACCTATGCACTTTTTTCTGTAAATTTGGAGGTGAATTTTGTGCAGATGTACTGTGGATGGCGTAACCGGAGTTGGACTGATGAGGCTATTTTTTTAGGGCGGCTGAATGTCACCAACGGGGACAGGGGTTTTGCGCAAAACTACTGCTGATGGCCGAACACGAGTTTAATTTTTCTTTGCGAAAATGCTAATTTAACACAATTTTGAAATGGGCCCCGAGTGCCTGTAGAATGGGTAGGGAGGCGAAGGATAACTTTTCTTAAAGTTTATACTGTGCTCTTTCTAATGACTTTTAGGTGACAACACCCCTACCCCCTCCGCTCCTAACCAAAAAATCATTGTACAAATAACCGAACATTTCCCATGCATAACATTAAATCCTGTAATGCATTATTTGATTGCTATCAATGTGGCAAGGCAGCTCATAATTTTGTACAATTTATGAAACTTCATAAACTTATTTTTTGTCAAAGATTTTGAAATGAAACTACCTTCTTTTTGTATCATGCTTCTACCCATGATACAATAATTTTTAGAAGGTAGTTTCACTTCTTCTTATCCGCCATGTTAGCTAGCTATCTGACAGAAAACGTGTTTTGTATTTTTTGTTGTACCAACTTTTTCAAAAAAAAAATCCAGCTTTTGACGTTGGAAAAATAAAACAAAGAAAAGCCAAACATATAAGTAGAGAAATTTTCAAATATTTTGTAATAATTTTCTTCATAAAAAATTAACTGCTGCTTTCGTGGATATTGCAACACACGGAATGGATGTAAGGACACAGCTATAAGAGCCACCGCACACCACAGACTTTAACGGCCGCCTATTTAAATGATAGGGCTCGCTTGAAATATGTACATGAAGATATATGGAGGTGCGCACATTACACGAGCTTAATCGCTCTGACCAATAAGTTGTGGTGCAATGGAAAGACTAGCGCGCACATTTAAATTGGCGGCCGATAAAGTCCGTGGTGTGCGATGGATCTAATCCATTAGAAACAAGAAATATTGCTGTTATATTTTCATTTTTATGATTTTTATTCATGTGATTAGCAGTGGCAAAAATGTATGTATAAAATACGTATATTTATATTAAAAATTAAGTGATCAGTTATGAAACATATAAATCTTTACATGTTCTGTTAAAAAATATCTAAAATAACAAGCGATAATCCCCAAGTTCTATATCGTAGCAGTGGCCACATT
>NW_016159077.1:85794-87437 GCF_001687245.7 Rhagoletis zephyria
CATAGAACCATTATACTTCATCATCAATGTTTGTTATTTTATAGAGATCAATCCTGTTAATTCGTATAAAGTGACAGTTCAAGGCTGCGTAATTGGCATTTCTGAAATCATAAGTGGGAGTGTTGTTTAGATTCAAATTTGCGCAAAAGTTTAACACAACGTTTATTGCAGGATGATATTTATCCTTAACCACGGCAGCCGCTACTTTGCTTGCTACAATTTCAGGGTCACTGAAGCATAAATCTAGCATCCGGGCGTTACAATTAAGGATGTTATTGCTTTGAAGCCAGCCAGAGAGATGGTACTTTTCACGCAGCAACTTCTCGCATTCTGATTGCGGCGGGCTACTATGGATGTTATAATCACCAAAAATCACTCTTCTGGAATTGGGATGTTATTTTTCTAATATATGATACGGTTGAGAGGTGGTTAATGTATATATCGATATGACTTTGAGGGGATATGTACACACATCCCACTATTAACTCACCTCCATGGCCTATAATTTTGACATACATTGGTTCTGTCGTCGTTTATGGTAACTCCACCGAAAGACTTCGATTAGTAGCAGCAAATACGCCTTCACCCCGTTCGTGAATACTAGTCAAAATATTTGTCTTTTCTGGAAATTGTATAGCAACTATCCATCACTTCACTGTCCTTGATTGAGGAGTTTACCTGGATTCTGAAATAAATACGTCACTTTGATGGGTTGAAGATGACACAAAAAATTCTTTTAATTTGGTTCGGAGTCCTCGTAACCTTCTGGTAGTAAACCAGTAAATCGTTTTTACCCTTTGTGTGTCTCTTTAAAGTTTCGAAACGCAGACACTTTGACAATTCTTGGCACTCCATTTATATACTTGATTGTTTGGTTGACTTCGCCATTTCTTTTAAGCTCTTCTAGCTCTGGAGCAATGACGAGGGACCCAATAGTCCCTATAGTCAGGTTATTCCTCTTGGTATGTAATATTCCAACTGCTCTGAGTAATCTTCAGGTATATCCAACGATGCTCCACTGATACACGTATGGTAATACCGCTGAGGGCCAGAACCACGTGCAAAAGTTTATGCTATGCTTACGTCTTCAATTCTTTATTTCTTATAAAATGTTATATCGTTTTTTAAAAGGTATATTGTGATTTTTTTGGTTGGTCTGCAGGGAACTAAGTCCTCGTATCGCCTGGTTATTCCTCCAATTTAATAATTTTTATAAATATTCGTCAGAATTACATTTGTTAAAATGTAATATTATACAATTTTAGATAAAATTTATTTCTTTAAAAAATTTCATTATTTCATTTCTTGGAACAGTTATGTTAAACAATTTTTATTTCACAGTTAATAACGTGTATTACTTTACATATTAATTGTATTTTATAGATGTTTATTCAAGCTTAAAATTAATGAAACGACTTCATTTTTTATAATTATTTCAATCTAAATCTTTTTTAAATTTTAGTTTCTATTGCGAATTACGATTACTCGAACCTCATGGCCGAGGAGCCATTTTGCGACTGGCGACGCTCAGCATTTAGATTTCTTAGGTGGTTTTGTTGTATTCGAGTCAGGTCCGGCTTAAAGTGAATTTTCCTATTATTACTATCGACAATTTTTATTTTTGTTAGACGACGCGCGTGTGC
>NW_016159077.1:87462-97573 GCF_001687245.7 Rhagoletis zephyria
TTTTTCAGAATAAATTTGCTTATACCAATGTGGACATAAATTGCGTTATGACCTCTGAATCTATAGCGGGATAAGTGTAATTTTTTGTTTATAAAGTCAATTTGCAATTATGCAAATATTTGTGAGTGCAATTAGCAATCTTTTAAGTTAAATTTCAGCTTTTAAAATAGAGTTTTCAAATAGGCGGCGTTGACTTACCTTTTTTTGTTTGTTTTCATATGTTAATGCTTTAATAAATGCAATTTCTATTTGAATGTATTGTCAGGAATGTATTTCAAGTACTATTAAGTATTTTAAAAACAAAAAAATTTTGACTTTCGTCCAGCTAGATCGGCTATCCGAACCACTGTGCGGCCCCCTTCCCCTCTCCCGCCGTGCTGTAACGCAGGTAGATTTATTTTTCGTATACGTTGAAATAAAATTTTTATATATTTTACATATCGAGGACTTATATTCAATAATACCCTCTATCTGCATATCTGATATAAAAATCCACCTAAGATTTAACTGTCATCGGTGATATTAATGCTACCTTATATAACGCTTGACAGAAGAATTTACACTGTTATAAATTGGAAATCAAAAGTAATATTTCAGTGATGACAGGTAATAAGTGCCAGATGGTTTCTAAAATCACAAAATAGTTTTTGTGCAAATTGCAGATAGAGGGTATTAATGAATTTATATTTGTAAGTTATTGGAAGATTTCTGCTGTGTTTTGGCAACAACTTGTCTGCAGTAAGAAAGCATATAATTTGTGTTTCAAAAGTGTGTGAAAACCAAAAACCAATCAATTAACTTACATGATCTCGGTTACGGTATTAAATAACACAGGTCTACAAAAAAATGGGTTCGGAATGTTCTATAAAAGTGTAGTGTCATTTCCGAAGTAATTTTTTGCGTAGAATCCGAATCCGGGGTTTAAATTGCTCTATCACGTCAGGACTTTGAGATATCCTAACCTAAAAGTGCAAAAAACGCTGTTTTTGCCCATTTTTGAGGTTATGTAGCTACGAAGATTTTGCTCTTCATAAAAAAGTAGACGTAGTATTTTAAAGTATAAGTCTTCCTCTTTTAAATGCCGTTGAGTTTGCTCAAATATCTTAATTTTTCACTGATATCGCATTTTGAAGTCTCCATGTTTGTGAATGTAATCGACCGTATCACGTCTCATGTTATCTCAATGGATTTTCGAATATCGAAAAATTCACAAACATGGAAACTTCAAAATGCGATATCTCAGTGAAAAATAAAGATATTTAAGCAAACTCAACGGCATTTAAAAGAGGAAGACTTATACTTTAAAATACCACGTTTACTTTTTTATGAAGAGCAAAATCTGCGTAGCTACATAACCTCAAAAATGGGCAAAAACAGCGTTTTTGCACTTTTAGGTTAGGATATCTCAAAATCCTGACGTGATAGAGCAATTTAAACCCCGGATTCGGATTCTACGCAAAAAATTACTTCGAAAATGACCCTACACTTTCCTAGAACAAAACGTTGTTGACCTGTGTAATCAATAATTGTTTATACTCGCATTTTGGCACATTGGCTTGTTGAATGTGTCATCTAATAAATAATGCCGTCGTTCTCCTTAGCTGCTTTTAAATGATGTCACAAATTGCTGGCGGAGACATGAATAGAGGTAAGAACATTCCTTTTCTGTAATTGTTTCTTTATAAAAAGGTTGGTTTCTTTTTCTTTTTGTTTATAGTAAAATTTATTGATTTTCAATATTTTGAGGAAAATTGTGGATTCTGATGCATTTCATTTCATTTCATTTCATTTATTAAGTCTATGATTATATAAACCTTACAGACTAGATTCACAAGTTTAACTTAACTAAAAATGTATAACTAAGAATATAGGGATTCAATCATTGAGCCAAAACGAGATCTCGGGAGTGCAAAATCTAGATCAAGGCTACTAAATATTCGATTGAATTCAATGAGAGCTCTAGCAATGGGATCAAAATAATGGTAATTGGCTTTGATTAGCTTGACATGAAACGGATAGTGAAAGCGTAGTGTTCGTTGCGGAACATTGAAGCTTATCAGCTCAAGTAGCTCCGGGCAATCAATAAGACCAGAAATGATATCGTAAACAATAGAACCCTGCATGCGACATTCATTTCTAGCATTTACACGACTTAGTCGAATGTGAATGTACTGCTCATTCTATTTACACAAGCTAGTGTACAACGTGGTGAATATTCACAGCGAAATAAGAGAACAATAACAATACTCTCGTATCCCTCTCTTGACTGAATACTGAAATCATCTCCTAGCGACGCTCACTTACGCTCACCGATCGGCCATGGTCATTCATGACTGAACGAGCAAGCTAATAAATGTTACGAATGTGGCGAATGTGTTGCGCAGGCAGTCATGTGACCAGCGATGTCTGCTGGTGCAGCAGGCAGCAAGCGCTTGGCAATAATGATTAGTAGATGCTTTTCATATTTTTTTTTGTAATGAGACATGGATAGGAAAAATGTTGCTACCTACATACATACATATATATGTACGTATGAATGTACTTTAGACTATGCTGAAAATATACATATTTAATATATACGGAAGAAAATGCGTAGCACCGTCAGCAAAAAAAAAACATCAAAAATCTACACGGACTTTAAAAGAAATTTAAAATTTGCACATTATTATACTAAAATTTAATGGGCTATAACGTATGCTGGATTTTTTTAATTACTGATTAAAAAGTTTGTAATTTTCATGAAACTGCAAATACTCATAAATTTCGTACAAAGTTTGAAACTTGGATTTATATGGTGTTTGTTAAAACTTAAGCCATGTTTTAATACAAAGTTAACAAAAAATATTTAATATGAAAAACATTTCGAATATTAAAAAAAAAAATCCCCTTATACTCAATTTTGTTAGTAAGGGCGTGTCCTTAAATATTTCCTTTAGAGAATTTGGCATTGTTAAGGAGGATACCTTCCCTCTAGTAAACCAAAACTAGTGCGTACAAGTTTAAAGAATGCAGCAGCACTAATATTTCTATAATAAAAAAAACAGCCCCTCTGGGATTTTTTCACTTGCCGATTTTTACATAAACCTTTTTTTAATATACACACATATGTATTAAATGTATATACGAAACGCCAGAATGGCATTGTATGCAACTGCGTTTATGCAAGTTCACAAATATACAAGCATAATTAAGCTACTAAAGGGTCAGCTTACCAGGTATGTAGGTTAAGACCGGGAGATATATGAAGAATATGAAACAGGCAAACAAAATTTAAGAATTTGGGCTTTCCAAATTATTGATTAGTGGTTACCCGCGTCAACCCTAACTCTCAATGTTCGCATTTTCGTTTTGCATTGCATGCAACAAGTGTCTATTTCATTACCAGCTGAATAATATCTAAAAAGTGATAGTGTAAAAACGTTGCAATGGACGCAGAAGATGTAAGTGTATCTAAAAAATCACTTTCCAAATTTTTTAAAAGTATAATTTTGTTTAAGTTGATAGTGTTATAAATAAGCATATTTTTATATTCTTATAGAATTTAATGATGGCTTCCTCATCTAGCAACGATCCGAATACATCCAGAATAGAGCTTAGTAATTCAGATATAAAGACTAAAATTATTCAGCACGAATTTAAAATCAGTGATAAAATTGGAAAAAGTAAAGTCTGGGAGATTTTTGGTAAAGTGGAGAAAAATAACGGAGAGGAAATCGAAAATGTTGTAGCATGTAGAAAATGCATAAATGT
This sequence comes from Rhagoletis zephyria, assembly GCF_001687245.7. Classification (NCBI taxonomy): domain Eukaryota; kingdom Metazoa; phylum Arthropoda; class Insecta; order Diptera; family Tephritidae; genus Rhagoletis; species Rhagoletis zephyria. The sequence continues at coordinate 91,213 of NW_016159077.1, forward strand.
GTACAAGTTCTCAAGGAATAGCACATCAAATTTAGTTAAACACAAGTGCTATTTGATATCAAGATGTAACGATAGTACTTTGGCGGCAAAAATAGACGTCGGCGTTGAGACAAAAAAAGCCGGAATACGAATTCTGACAATGTGGATAGTAGAGAGTTGTCGATCATTTAAAATTGTGGAAGACCCCGTATTGACGAGATTTTCAGAATTTCTAATAGCAACCGGTGCAAAATATGGCCAACATATAGATGTAAGCAAGTTACTACCCCATCCAACAACAATCGTGCGAAATGTCGGTAAAATATACAATGTATATTTCGAAAAAATACGAGAAGAAATTCAATCGGTAAAAAACGTGGGATTTGGCCTCACATCCGACATATGGACAGATGATTATTTAAGAACATCATATTTATCTTTGACGATTCACTTTGTCAGAAATGGGCAATTAATCACTCATCTTTTGGGAATGAAGTCAATGGAAGGCGCAAAATGCACAGGTAGTTAAACTCAAAACCAAAACTTTTTCAATTATTATTATTATTATTATTTACATTATTATTATTATTATTTACATTATTATTATTATTATTTACATTATTATTATTATTATTTACATTATTATTATTATTATTTAGTTGCTGATCAAGATATTTTATATTTTATTTTTAAAGGTGGAAACATTACAACAAAGGTTGAGAAACTCTTGGACGAATTTGATTGCGCACTCGTCGACCAGGCCATTGTTGTCACAGACAGAGGCTCAAACATGGTGGCAGCATTTCGCACCTTCAACCACATAAACTGCATAAACCACTTACTGCACAATATACTGGAAAAATCGATGAAAGAAGTTACTGAGGTCGCGAAACTTTGCAAATCTTCTACGAAACTAGTTAAATTTTTTAAAAAGTCGGGCATAAATTCCTCATTAAGATCATCTTTAAAAAGCTTTTCATGCACACGTTGGAACACTATTTATTATATGATTTCTTCAATAGAGAAAAGTTGGGTTGAAATCGTGAATATATTAGAACAGAAAGATGAACTTGACAGAATGCATAATGTTAGCTTAGAATGCATTAAAGCAGTAATTAAAATATTAAAACCCCTTGAAGAGTCATCGAAGATACTGGAAGCTGAAAAGAATGTCACTCTTCATTTGGCAGTAGTACATATACACCGTTTAAAGAAATCGTGCATGCCAAACAATGAAGATACAGATATTTCCAAAAATTTAAAAGAAAAATTGCTTGATCTCATTGATACTATTGTCCTGCCAAACATGTCGATATACCACAAAATAGCACTTTTCCTGTTCCCTCCAGCCAACAAGTTAGTTTTGTTTGATGAAAATGAAAAAATGTGTATAAAAGAAGAATGTAAAAACATAATGAAAAGCTACTTGAATGATATAAGTAACCAACAAGGTCAAACCGAGTCTTCTACTTCCGTTTCGGCTTACAATTCGCAAATTTTTATGGACTTTTTGCAACCTCAGCAGTTAACCATTAATTTGGAGGAAAAAGTCAACAATGAGATACGCATATATGAAGGCACAAATGTAACATTTCATGATGATTTCGATATTCTTCAGTGGTGGCACTTGCATCAAACCCAATTCCCATTATTATACAAAACAAGCTGTAAAATTCTAGCGGTGCCAGCTAGTAGTGCCGCTTCTGAAAGGGTTTTTTCAAGGGCTAGGCTTCTCATATCAGAGAAACGAAGTTTGATCGGTTCAAACCCAGTTAATGTCAACCAACTAATGTTTTTACATTCTAATGTTAAGGAAAATGATATTATAAAAGAGTTGGAACAAGAAACTTATTTTTGAAAATAAAATGTTATAGTTGTGAAGTATTAAAGTAAATCATATCGCTCGTACATACGCACATATGTTATTATCTGAAGTCTGTTTTTATTTTCATTAAGTGTGCATGTAGGAATGAATTAAATTTTAGTTATTGAAAAATGTTGCTTTTCTTACTTACAATGAAATACATAAATATAATAACGATTTTTATTTATTAAGTAGTTATGGAAAAATCTAATTATTGGTTATTTTCAATAAATTATTTAAAAAAACGTAGTAAAACATGGCATTTTTTCTAATTCTTTTGCTTCCGTTTATCAAAAGGCAAATATTTTGCTATGTGACAATAGCACACATTCGAATACTCACTGTGTTTCGTCAGATATTCGCACACTCATCGGCGGCAGTACAACTGTCTTGTATCGCTTTGCACACCATGTGTCTCTTTATTTTTTGTGCCAAGAAAGCAGTTCTCACTATTCTCTACACACTCATTCATTCACCTTGCTTGCTAAGGGTTGAATGAGCAAACAGTTTGGAGCACAAACGACTGTCTCATAAATGCCAACCACTACATTCATGCAACCGTCTAGTAAACAAACATCAGCGAATGAATGGATCTTCTCGATTCAAGTGACTTCATTCCTATTAGCATACAGCGGGCACAATAGGGTGGCAAAGGAGCAGTGAAATTAAGTGGTTTGAGAGAAAAACGAATAAAGCTCCGCTGCACTCTTTCAATTCTATAGGAATGAGATGAGTAGATCGGATTCCAGATTAAGGAAGCATATTCCAATTTTGAAGTTATAGCAGCGGGGTAAGAGCGCGCTATGGCAATGTCCTCACAAAGGTATGCGGAGCTGCCGGGCATAGTAACCATGGGCGCATCTATGTTAGCTTCTGGTTGAATTGTTGAACCACAAGCAAGAACTCCTCCTATGCCTGAAGCTCTGGTTCTCAATCCAGTTAATGCAATAACAGCTTCTTCCAAGCCATTGAAAACATGCACTTTGTTAGGTCCACCACCTGTTGCGCTTGCTTCTGCCTTCGGTCGAGCTTAGGGATTATAACCCTTACTAAGTAGAATTCTCCTTTCTGTGTTGCGGGGAAGAGGGGCTTCCGCATGTCAAAGGTATACAACATTTCTTGTGCATATCACTCCGGCTACGCCGTCCACAGTATTTTTGCGCAGAACCCACGTCGAAATTTGCAAAAAAGTGCATAGTGCAAACCGAGTATTAATAAGAAAATTTGAAACATTTATCTTAAAAAATGTGAATCCTTTGATTACACGTGTATGTTAAAGTTTTTGGATTCGGGCTATGCGCTTGGACACAACAAAAGAAAATTTTTAAACACCAGCGACTTCAATTCTCATAAAAATTGATCAATAATTTCTCCACGATCCAAACACCGTATCTAAACCAAATTAGTAGGGGAGCACCCTTGAGGTGCCACCTTTCTGATAAAAAGGAATTATCGAAGTAAGTTCAAGTAGTCCAAAGTTATGCGGCAACATATTTACATAAAAAAAAAAATATTCCTCCTTGTTTGAAGTCGGTCAAGACTTGCAAAATGTCGCGTCCCTATTTATGTATATATTCGCCAGTGTATATATACATATGTTAACTGTGCTACAAATTTTGTGATGAAACGGGGCAATATTCGTTTTAAGTTTAAGTGGTTATAAAAAGGACTTTATAACTTGAAATTGGTAAGTTTTTCAACTAACATAATAAGGGTTATTTACAGCCTTAAATACAATATCGAATTTTGTGTTTCTTTTTAGGTATTTTTAAATTAAAATTTTTTGGGATCGAAAAGATTTTTTTTAGCTTTAAAATCTTATTTTGAAGATTTTTTTTAGAACAAATTAAGATTTTTAGTGAGAATTACTCTCTCAAACCTCTTAACTCCCGAGAATGTACCAAAGAAACAAAAATAGACAGTTTAGGGCACTCGCGGGCGAGCAAAAAACCAGACCTGGACCAAACTTTCCCAGCAGCTTTGTGTTGTTATACACATACAAAAATTTTAGGTAATTGCTATACACAAGAGTTGCATTGAAACCAAAAGATAAACTTGAATTTATGCTGTGGGAGCTTCAAAACTTATATCGCATGAGGCGATTTTATAGGCAACTTTTAGTTGAAAGCAACAATCGCCTGGTGTGAACGGCGTTTGAACTAATCGCTTCCAATGAAGTTAAGGGGGGCAGCCAACTTTTGATTCAGCTAATCGCCTTTAAAATTGCCTGGAAAATCGCCTGAGGCGAACACCGTACTAGGCAACAGATAATTGCCTATCCAATATCATAAAAAAACAAGTGAATCCGCATGACATTAAAGCGCCAAAATTGAATTTAACTTTTTAGATGGTGACAACAAAACCTAAAAAAAGCTTCGAAGTGCTAGACAGAATTTATAAGCGATCCGCGTGCCAAATTTTATCTAAATCTGCCTAGCTATTTCTGAGTGAAGAGAGATGTCAGTTTTTCATGCCATCAAATTTGAAATCGAAGTTTGCCTGAAAAGCTTGGTGTTTTATTTTAACTTAATAAGAAATCTGGGCATATTTCATAAAAGTTACACGTGCGATGAAAAGACCAAGTGGAGAAGGACTTGGCTTCATTTGGCATTTCCATTTGACGTCAGTTGTCACAGAAGAGAAACTACTGATGTGCTTTGTTGAACTCAGCCAAAATCGCTTATAGCGTTTTCTTTTCTCAAAATAAGTTTTGCCCTTTATTTATATGCGAACTTTTGCTTTGGGTTGCCCTGAAACCTGAGAAAATGTTGCGTTCTTCATATGAGAATGAAACAGAGATTATGCTACTCCATCAGAAGTTCATTTATAGAACTTATAAATGCGGTTAAACGTGGCAATGCAAGCATTTTTTCTACGAAATCGAAAGTATACTTACTTTCCCGTGTAAACGGCCAAAGTCCTTTTTGCAGATTTGCAGAAATCACTTTCGAAAATAAAAATTGCAAGGTGTAACTGTAACTGAAATTACGCGAATCGCTTTCGAGAAATAAAATCAACTTTCTCGTGCCGCACTAGCAACTTTCATTTTAGCTGCAAGTGCTATCAAAACAATCGAGTGTTGCAGTGTGACGCGATTTTTTGCCGAATTTGTGTACGATTATAAAAATGTTGCATCACATTCAAAAATATACTTATAATTAATTTATTCTCTTGATATGAACAATTTAAATATTAAAGCATTAGACACTTAGGGACAAATTCACAGTGCGTAGTTTACTCAGAATCGGCAGTTAACTACAGATATTCAGTACAAAATAACCACTAAGGGCCGAATTCACAGTTCGTAGTTTTTTTTTATACTGAAAATCTGTAGTGAGCTGCCGCTTCTAAGTTAACTGCCACAAATCTGTAGTTAACAGCCGATTTTGACTTAACTACGCACTGTGAATTTGGCCCTTAGTGATTGTTTTGTGCGCATTTGAGCAGTTTTAACAAATTTGTCAGACCAGAAATTTTGTTATAAGCATAAAAAAGTCTGGTAACATATTTCAAAGTGGACTTGTCTGCATTCACCGTGTAAACAGACAAAAAGTAGCATCGGAAAGTTTGATTTTCAGAAATAAAAACTGCTTTCGAATGTCACTTTACATGCAAGGTGTAATTGCTCCAGCAATCGCTTGGAAATTCTTGAGTTTGACAGACTTTTGAAAAGGACTTGCACTTGCCAGGTCTAACAACGACTTTATAATCTGAATTTTTCACTTGCACTTTAAGTCTTTACTTAATTTCACATATTTCTGATACGGAAATATTTTATTTTTACAAGCGTAAATTAAAAATCAGCCGTGCATCTCTCACCATCATGTTTATTTCAGTGCAGAAAAGGCAGCACTTTTTTCTAGGGATGTAGAAAAAATATCGATGCATCGGAAACATCGATGTTTGCTATTCGATGCATCGAATAAAACCGATGTTTTAGATGTATCGACTTTTGTGTGCAATGTACACTGTACATATTCAAATTATTTTGTATACTCCCAAACTCTTTGCTCTAGTAACTATTCTAAATGTGGAAATTTCACTATTTATGCACTATTAGAATATGACCCATTCCACGGTGACAGGTGTGACATTTCAACTCACATTTTAAGGCTAAATTCTTAAACTCTATATAGAATTCTTTAAAACGAGTATTTTCTAATAGGTTTCCGAGGTATACACAATGCCTAGAAAAAAATCAAAAACACTTTAATCCAAACGAGCACGCAAACCAAATTAGCTACTACTTGTATCAGAGTTTTTGTGCTAACTATGTCTTTTGCTTATGATTTTAAATAGTACATTGTATAGTTAAATAAACATTTTCAATATTTACGCCAATGTTGTTTAGCTCTATTGGAAATTATAGATTATATGTTCCAAATTCAATAGTGACGGGTGTGGCAAGTTGAGCATGAATACACAAATACACATTATTAGAAAAAATTAACTTTACTTCTCGGATTTTACGAACACATAAAATATTCTGTCACCTAAAGACGAGATAATCCTTGATCG
>NW_016159079.1:0-91155 GCF_001687245.7 Rhagoletis zephyria
TTTAATCTTTTCCGTTCTTAAATGTGTCTGTTATTGCTGTAGTTATTAGCTGAGTTCATCTTACTGCGCTTGGTAGCAAACTTCTTGTTTGCCATCTTAATGCTAAGCTTCTGTAGTAGCTTGATTTGTATTTTTTAATGAAATAAAAAGTGAATAAAAAAGGTTGAGTAGGCAAAAACATGCACGCTAACAGGATCGAGGGTAACATCAAATATGTTTTGCACCATGGAAAGGCAACGAAATAATGGTGATTACATATGTAAGTATGTCTCCTACAAATTTGAAGAATGTGAATATAATAGTAAATCGTAACAAATTTATGAACTTAGGCGAAATTGCTTTCGGTTTAACTAAAATTTTGCACATAGTCTAATATATTATTTAAATGTAAGAATTAGTTTTAAACTTAAGGACAAACATTTTCTTACAAATTATGAAAGTGATAAAGATCGATAAAACAGCCAAGTTGGGTTGAAAAAAGTCCTTTTTAGTTCACTATTTCTAGTTCAATTTGCAAAATAAGCTATACATAGCTGGAAATGCAAAAAAAATCGAGCTACGAGTATCTATGTATATGCTTTACTATTTTAATAATAATTCATAATTTTTTTTATAAATCACCTCCAATGGCCAATATTGACGACTTTTTTTAGGTTTTATTGATTTTATTTCGAAAGGATAAAAATTATAAATTTGGGAAGCTACTACAAACAACAAAAACACAAAAACTACTTTTGTATCACACACTCCTTCCCAGTAGAGATGGGCGTGTGAGTGATTTTTGCTCACTTTCACGAGGCTGACGGTGATGATTTTGTAAATCATGCACACTCACACACACGCAGGGTTTCCGATTTTATTTTTAATCTCGCACGTGATTTTTTCGTATATCTCATCTTCTTTGTGTGACAATATCAAGGCGCCCGTCACAAGTCAGAGGAGAAGCTCGGCCAAAAACTAACGCTAATCTATTTTTATTGTTATTAATCTGAAGAGGAAACCAGGTTTGTTACTTAAATCTTTCGTTTTTTTTGTTAAGTTTTTCCATTACTTTATAACTATTGGGCGGACATCACTCTATGTATACATACATACCAGATGTATTATTTTTTGTTTGTTTTCAAATTGCCAGACCTGCGCGGACTCATTTCGCTGTAAAATTGGAGTTAGCAAAAAAATAGCAAAAAATTATTTCATACTATTTCTACGCTAAATGACAGGCAAAAAGCAAAAGACCACAGAATATTTATAAAAATCGAAAGGAATAACAAAACTGATCGGCACAAAATTATACCGCAAGTTCAAAACCTGGCTGCGCAACCAAAAAAAAGGCAAAGTCGTAAAAAATCATTGCATAATCAAAGGCGCAACAGCAACAATTTCACCGAGTACGGGGGAAAATTGAAAATTCTAAATGATAAAAAACGCAAACAAGCAAAAAAATGGAGCATCACAAATAGATTGCATTGTGCAGTGGCAAAATTGCAAACACACACTCACACATGGAAACAAGCCTGTGCATTTTTATATATTTACAAATATACAAAAACATACTTGTGTGTACATCAATACATATTTATTTATTTGTGCATGTGTGTGCGCATAGATTTGCTGAAATTGAACCTGCTCGCTCTTGTTTGCTTTCGTTGGCAGAAGGGGGCGGAGTATTTTTAATTACACCGCCGCCGGCTATAAAAATTTACGTTTTTCTATATGCGCCGGTCTGCCAGCGACGGCAATCGATGATGCGGGTGCACGGGCAGGCCAAGCGTACGCACACACACAAACAAATAAGCGAAGACATGCCAGTAGTCGGCTTAAAGGGGCGGCGGGTGCGAGTAGGAGCAGTCACTGTTTACTGTTTGATTGTTTTTATTTTCGGTTTTGGGGAATCTGTGTATGAAATTGTTGATGTGGGATTAAGCGCACATTTATATATGTATGTACAAATACATACATATTTGCTTGCTGTGTTTTTTTCTAGCTTTTCATGTGTTTGAACATAACAACGCCCGTACATATGTATGTACATTTTAGCATACGGTGGCTTGTCTAATTTGTATAAAACAATTTTCAACCGCATTGGCAAAACATGAAAGCAAATTCGCTGCTGAACTCCCACCCCTTTTGTGCGCTCTGCCAAACCGCTAACAGCAAAAACAACAACTGAAGTGACACAACGAACAACATTGCAAAAAAAAAATAAGCTTAACAATAACAAAAACGTATTAGTTGGAATCGAACGATTCTGCAGGAATCGAATTGCACTGCACTAAGCGTTCTCTGAGTCGCCGCTATTGCTACTCCGCTGCGCTATTTTCACTGTTGCTATTGTTTTTGTTGCTGTTGCTGTTGCTGCTCCTGTGGCTGTGGCGAACATCTCGTTTGAATTTATTTCATTGATGGCGCCCGCGGGCCATGTTGCGATTATCAATTCCATGCTCTCATGTCGATTCGATTTTATGTTATGCAAGCTCACACGCCCACACACACACACACACACACGCACACACACGTATGTCTATACATGCGGGCATCATTTCATGTGATGCGTACGTATTTCTATTTGCATATGTATAAACATATCTCAAAACAAATAAACGAAATTAAAAGCAATTTCAACAACTAAATGATAGTGAATTTCCCTAGTAGTGCATATAAATATAACCACATACATACATACAAAGACGGGTGTATGACGCTAGCTAAGGTGATCCTGCATAATATTGATCCTGCATAAGAGAAAAAACGCTTTCAAGATTAACTATTTATTTATATTAATTAACTAATTTATTTATATTAAAATTCTTTTGTAACATTTCAAGGCGAATACATATATGTAAAATGGCATGGACTCAACAAATACAACCATTGCTTTATTATTTCCTGAATGAAAAAGGGGCGCCAGAAAATACAAACACTCTTTCGTTTTCACCCACTCACTAGCGAAATACAACGTTTTGACAATCACACGCTACCCACAGCTGATGAAACAATACCACGTGTTATAAATTCGCCTTGTAACATTTTTTATTACTTTTGAAAGTTGAGCGCATCTTGTGTTTATAGAACTTTTTATTGAACAAGTGATTTTTAAGCAAAAACACAACCGACCTCAATTCTCATATATAAATTTAGGAGTACTGTTAATTTTTTCATGATCCAATGATCGGATCTAAATCAAATTACGGGACGACCCTTAAGGTATGTACCCCCGAAAAAAAGACTTATTGACATCGGTCCGCCCGGTTCAAAGTTATGCGGTGGCATACACAAAAAAAAAAAGAAAAAATACTCCGAAGAATTGATAACCTCCCTTTTTTGACATCGGTTAGAAATGTTTAAGTTCTTTGTTAATTTTATGTAAATAAAATGTAATTTATGAATCTTTAAAAAGTTTATTTATTTATTACATACTCTACATAAAACTTGCATAAATGTATTTTAAAGAGCATATTATCTGATGCGAATCATCAGTATTTTCTGATGATATATATTTCGAAGTATAAAACCTGGGTGCGCCCCTGTCTATATATATGTCCGCTCTCCGCTGTTTTCTTTATCAGGTTCGCTTCTTTGGAAACTTCATATCTATGTCCATCAGGAAGCTGATCGGATTCGATCCTTGTCTGCCCACATCCCTCCAAGGTGTGAGTAGAACAGAGTAAACCTGTGGGACCTAGGTCTAATAAAGATATTCACAGATAAATTTAATTAGAGCAAAACAGAGGCGGTGTGTTTTCTGTGACAAAATAGGCATTCGACTAGCCACGTACTAGCTGAATACCAATTAGAAGGAATTATATTTACTGTGACGGCCAAATGGCAATCACGGCTTTAGTATTGATTTTGGTGCGATATATATCTATGTGACCTCAGTCTACGTCCAGCTAATAGTACAGTTGATGAATTTGCTAAACAAAGTACCGTGGAGCATCTTCAGAGAGCAATTTCTTTATGCCTCCTGAGTTACTGTGAAAACTTTCGGACTAAGCCCAGAAAGAAGTGCTCGGCTGGGCGGTACGACTTAGCATCGCCTGCGAGCCCTATATACGCAGTTGTTTGAAGGTCGACGAGGTGAAATCACTTTCTTTTCAACATCCCTGATTTCGCAAGGCTTGTCTAATGATCGTATTTATATAAAACTCCAAAGTAGACAACCGCTGTCCCCTCGCAGCGTTTTTCCCAACAAATTAGATTACTGGCAGTTTCCATTTCACTGGCTGCCACATAGTTTGATCCAACCTAATCTATGATAAGGCACGCAGCATAATTCGGTGCAATCTAGTTGGGCGTTGATACAAAAATATGGATTGTTCATTCTCATTTTCCTCCGCCCTGGTTTAATGCTCGATCTAAACAGACATTTTTCTAAAGATACATAATCGAGGCTAAGTGTGAGCTACTATATTACGACTTATTATTTTTTTTTAACTATGGATTAATGCAATGTTAGATTCATGCTGCACCTAGTGTAGTCGCGCGAAATAACTTATTATCCGAAATTGACTAGCATACCCTAATACACATTTCCTATATGCCAGTGCGAATTTGTAGTGTATGTAATGCTTGCATGTTTTACAATAAATTCATCGTTTGGTCCCCTATACCAGCGCTCTGTTATTGATATCCTCCAGTTTTGGCGCTTTGATGGAGGGCCCTAAGGAATTTTACAATATACTCTGGTTACCAGTGATCGCTTCGGAATGAATTTGTTAAAGCAAATAATCACACACAAGCAACACTCGCGTATATAACTACATACATGTGTAAGTACATAGTATGCACTAACATTACTCCACAGGGCATTTTAAATGGATTTATAAAGACCTAGCTTAACCCAAAGGTAAATAATCGACACTCTCTCAAAAGGGACTACTCCAACCGTATTCGGAATGTGGTATCAAAGTGAATAAATTAGAAATCGATTAAAGTAGAAAATTCATAAAAAAATATGAAATTAAAACTTTAAGTTATTTACTCCCTTTTACTGCAAAGTTAACTCTTAGCATAGAGGAAAAGCCACTGCCAATGAAAGCATTAAAAAAAGAAATGAAGAGGGACATCGAAGATACCCGAATCCCAGTTACGACGCCAGGCAGCTTAAGTCTAGTTGGAAGCCTAGAAAGATTAATCCGGAACAACTTCTCAAAAACAGATTGCTATTGACGTTTTAATACTGGGTGACAAAAGAATACTACTCATCCATATTCATACATATGTCAGTGTTTTCGTATATTACAGCAAATTGAATGCGAAATTACAAATTCAAAAAAATAAGACAAAAATTGTAGATATGTACGTAAGTCCATATGTACTACATACACCCTATGTGCAAGATTGTTGCTATGAAATCAAATAATTTTTTAGTTTTTTTTTTTGTGATTTTGGCGTTAAAATAAATATTTATTTTACATACAATACTATCAATTTGAAGATATGAAAAAATCATACAACCAAATTGTGGGTACTTAAAATTTATTTGCTGCATCAAGTGGGCTTTTAACATTCGCTCGCAATGGAAGAGAGGACTTGAGGTTTTGTATCGTAAACTATTATGTATGTGAGTGTTACAAGTGTGGAATTAAGCTAAAAAAATTAATATTAAAAAAATGATTTCCACTAAAATACATAGCAAAACAAAAGCGACTATGAAATGCATCATTATTGCAAATTTTACTAGCATTTTTATTTGTGATATTCATTTTTACGACAACGTTAATATATAGAGTCAGTAATAAAGACTATTTCCGATGCTCTAGTATTATTAAGATCATAAAGTTGCATTACCGTTTTTAAAAGAATACTTATTGAGCTAAAATTTTTTTCGATATAACAACACATCTATTCATGTTTCCTATTTTTGACTGCTATTGGGTATTTCATTTGGGGCATGGAGAAGTAGGTACACCTTTGAATAGTTCATCGACGGGGGCTATGGTAGAAGAAAAAGCAACACGCTATTTGTGCCTAAAGATAGTTGTTTTTTTAGAAAGAGGAAAAGCAACAAAGAGAAATGGCTGGCGTGATTTTTTGAACCCATCTCTTCCTTAGACTTCGGTGGGAATGGAATACATACATATTACCTGTTGTGCTAAGGCAGCTCGCACCACTAAACTAAGCACAGCCAACTTCAGTCAAGTACGACTCTTTTACAGCTATTTCTATGTGAAAATTTGAAAACATTTTTCTAAGAAGGATATCTTCTTGAAATAAAAAAAAAACTTCTTATTTCACTTTTCCACTACTGCTTTCCTTTTTATTGTGGAAATTTTTTCGTTTTCATAGATTATTTTTTTCGAACTTTAACTTTTTTCCTAGACTGCTTCATAAACCACTACATATTTCAAACCCATTTTCAGTGGATCGATTCTCTTTTCTTACCTGTGGAACCTATTATAATTAGATATGAAACGAAAAGCGCTCCGCACATCCTCTACCGCCTCAACTAGAGCTAGGGTAGCACAGAGCTCCCCTACGACAGACAGGAAATCAAGGGGTAATTCTTGTAAAAAAAGTTGATCGAAACAGAAGGACTGCAGCGCAGACACCGAGTGCCCGAAGGCCTCCAATTGTAAGCTCACCACCCAGCGAACAGCGTATGTTGAGTTTGATGCAGCTGCAGGTCTACATTGACGGTTCGTGGTGACTTCGTGGTGGTGAAAACGATTATTCTATAGGCGAAGTATTTATGTAAACAATTTTAGGTTTCGACAATAAATAGGGTGCCCGGGTGACGGTCGATAAGCGTCAACGAGAGGTGGAGGAAGCCGAATAAAGCCTAAATTTTAATCTGAAATCGGAGTCTGGTATCGATCCTTGCTGTGGTAGCAAATGATCAGAAAGTCATAATAGGCGCCCTAGATGAAAGCAGTAAGAAAGGCGGGACTAAATGGAATAGCTTCGGAAAAAACCTCTGTCACTGGCTCTTAGCGCATGCCTGTTTATACAAATTATCAACTTCAAATCACCACAAATAACACTGAAAGCATCTTTTGAAATTTGTATCCTTCAACACATTTGGAAACTCGAAAATTATACATATTTAGGTAAGTTTAGGTTAGGAGGCGTGTATGGAATATTCCATAACTTCACTTGGAGACATAATTGTCCATTGTGAGTGTCAAGAAGAGACACGTACCTATAATCGAAAGAGTAGCTTTAAGTCATTGTTCAACTGAGCCAATTAATATCGCTGATGAAGCCGAGGGGATCCAGCACCTCCGCTGCCTCGCCCAGACCATTAAAAAAGCTTGAATTTAAGTGCTTGATTCGCTTCGTCTGTAGACCTGGCCGTAAACACATATAACGGTCAATTGACTCTTCATTATCTTCATCAAGCCGCCGGAATAATAATCTTTTGGTCTCGCAGTCTTCCCGTTTGTTCCACAAATAAGTCGTCACGGCCACGGTGTACTCATTAATTTTCTTAACGTGATCTCTAACCGGTGGTAGTACGGAGCTATCTGCTTCTTCTTTGGCACCTCTGGGCCGCTTTTGGCCATCTCATCAGCCGACTCATTCCTTTAAATATTGCTATGTCTGGGAACCCAGCATAGAGTAATGTTGATACGGCTCAGTGACGCCAACGTGGTGCGATTTTAGATCCTTTTAGACGAAATGACCGGTTGATCCGCAGGTCCTTCGAGTAGACACCGGCTCCCATTCCTTGTTCCATCTTTGAACCGTCAGTGTAGATCCCATTCTTCTCTGGTCGGGAACCTAATGCGTATCTTAGTACTGAAGTTCCAAACAGGCGTAATGTAATCAGTTATGGCTTCTATGTCAGCTTTGATTCCATTTAGTCGGCCTCCTTTTATTTCGTTCAGTATTGCTGAACGCCCGAAATTGATTGCCTTCCAGGTTTTGGCTTCTATGAGCCTGAGAGCGCTCTTTGCAGCGGTACCACGGATGAAAACATGCAGCGATTGCAAATGAAATATTATGTGAAGCCGTTCTTGAGGGGCGCTACTCCCTGCCCCCGATATGCCAAGGTATGCGAGTCTTTGCGCTTTTTCTATTATTTTTTTTGTTATCCCTTTGTCTAGAGCCCTTCACCATACCAAGGACAAGTGGGTTGCAATTGGCCTGATGGCTGTGGTGTACATCCCATAGGTCATAGGTGTAGTATTCTGCTAGAGCTTTCTTGGCTCTCTCCTCTAAATTATTTTTCTAATTCAACTTGGAGTCCAGGATAATTTCAAGGTATTTTGCCTGGAGGAGAGTTTCGAATGTCGGCAGAGAAACAGTGGTTACTTTTGTTTTCTTTTTAATAAATACCAGTTCTGTCTTGGAGGGGTTTACTCCCAATCCATTCTGGGATTCTACTCTGGGAAATTCTACCTTCGAGGCCTTATGTTCCAATACCACCATTAGCACCAATTGCAATCGCGTTAAAGCCAAATCAAAACGAATTTCGCATAATCCGCGCTGAGTTGTGATAACACAAAGCTCCCGAAACGCGTTCAAAACTTCAGCAATGAATTTCGGTATTTAGTATACAGAGCCATTTGCCTGCAACATGCTTATCGCTGTCACACAGCACACTTCATTTGGCAAAAATGACATCCGCTGCACTGCCAATCGGATCGCATCGCATCGCTTGGTGTGGATGGAGTCGACAAAATGGGCATTGTGGCAATTTGACAACATTTCAACATTTTCGATTTTAGTCGATGCAAAGTGTATGCAAATTGGCTAAGCGATAAAAACTACAAACAAACAAATGCATTGAGCGCAACTAAAACGAAAAAACAAAAACAAAAACAAATCGCAACGAACAAACAAAAAATTACATTAGAAAATCGCAGTTTTAATCCTTTTCGGTGGCGTAACGCAGCTTTTTGCAGCAGGCGGTTGCCACAAATCGCCAAATGACATTGGTTTTACCCCACAGCCGGTCGTTTTGGCTCGGCTTATTTGTTTTTTATTAGCTCTCAAAAAAGTCCTGCATAGAATTTGGCTAATAACGAAATTCGCTGTGTTGCACCAAACATCCGCGCGCAGTTCCAAGTGTGCATGCGTGTGAGGTGAGCATAGTGCGAGCGCCAGAGGGGCGTGTAGCGGAGGTGGCATCACATTCGCACCACTGGAATACTGCATTTTTTTGTTTAAAGGAAACTATTTTTATTTTATTTTTTCTTTGTCAGGCGCGCAGTTAATTGCCGTTGGCTTGGAGCCATCACATCCGAGAGGCTAAATCTGAAAACCTGAAATGTTGCGTGGCTGCTTTACATGTTGCACGTTTCGCAATGCTTCCGTTCTGCGGTGATTTCCATGCATTTGCATCCGTTTCCGATTTTAGCTGGCGATCGGCGCTTGATTTGCATTTTTTGTGTATTTTGCCAACAGTTTTATTCTTACTTTATTTACTACGTTGGTATTTTTTATTCGCACTCGCCGCTGTTTTTGCATGCGCTCATCTCTGTGGAAAACTATCAAGAGCGTAGCAGAAAAGCTTGCGCCACCTCGCGCCCACTCGCCGCTTGCCCGGTTGCAACGGCTGCTGTTTTCCATACACAAAAAAAAGGTTATTATTATTTATTGTTGTTGTTTTTTTTTTGTAGTTTTACCATTGTAATAGTTGTTGTCACATCAGTCGCTTATCAAACCGTCAACAGGCGGCGATTTTTCGGTTATTTCGCCGCGCCAATGGACACAATTATTATTTTTTCATTTCACCGTATTTTGTTTGGGCTCTGCGTTTATTTTTGTTGCGTTCTAGCCACACACGCGCTTGACAACAACTGTGTACCGCATGCAATTTCTGATTTTATTTTGTTGCTTTTATTTTTTTGCTGCACGCGCTGCTTAGGGACTTTGAGGTTGGTTGCGGTTGGTTGTGCGCACAAAGGCTTTTATGCCAACTTTTTTCTTCCATTTGTTTCTTTCTCTTCTCGGCTTATCCACTTTACTCATCTGTTGTTGTTTAATTTTATTTTATTTACGCTCAGCTAGTTTGTTCGTTTATTCGTTTGTGCGGGAGTATTTTGTTGTTGCTGTTTCTGTTGTTGTTTGTGTTTGTATTTGTGTTGTTTTGGCATCATTTCTGGCTTTTGGTTTTGTGCGCTTCCAGCATTGTCCTGTCGATTTATTCAAATGCAAAATCCTGTAAAATCCCACTCAGCCGCGTATTTGGTGGCGACAGCCGTGGCGGAGGTTGGCGGCCCAAATAAGTAGGCATTGAAACTGAAATGTTGCAAGTTGAGTGGTTGCCACCCAGCCACCCATGCATCACTTTTGTTGTAATATTCCTCTGCAATGCAAGCGCGTTGAGTGGCTCTTCAACGAAACAAATACAAATACAAATACAAATACAACTGTATTGCAAATAAAAATAAATCCCTGCCATGTATTCTTTTGTGAATTAAAAATGCAAAAATTTAAATTAAAGAAAAATACGCCAAACCCGACTGTTTTAGTGTAAAGCTTTAGCTCTGCTTTATTTAGTTGCTAACAGTAGACATAGCAGAGATAACAACCCCCAAACAACTATACTCGCGTATCAGCAAGGATAATAAAAACAATCAGGCGGACAGAGGGCTCACATTATTTAATTGCGATGAGGAGATATATACATACATACATACAATATATAGCCTTTCATTAAGTGGGTGCAGTTGAAGTGGTCTCAGAGAGATGTAGATGTGAAAAATTTTACCTGTTCGATGCATCCAGTAAATTTAAGGGTAGCGCAATGGCTAAATTAAAGTATGTACTTTGAATTTTATAAAAACAAGAATGGCAGCAACCATTTTTAGAAGGGAAAACTAAGTCCCCGGATTGAAGGTTGAAAAAATTAACGAAATCACGAAATCCATCTACATATAAGCAAGAGCTTCATTACCCGGCAGAGGCCAGTAAGAATTCCTGTAACATTTCTTACTTCGTGCCTCGCAGGGTAAAGTGGTGCTTCAGGATGAACGATTTATTTGTGGTATGAATTATTTAGCCTCTTTATTACCTTCCCAACTTGCCCCGTAATGTGCGCTTCTTTCTCAATTGAGGTAGTAAGTAATATCGCTTAACGGAGCACAATGGGCTAACTGATGATGGGCCTATGAATTCCGTAGCCAGGTGTACAAAGGTGAAGACAACCGCAAGCCAGTTATTAGGAGACTTCTTAATCACTTTTCCCGGAATAAAAATATTGCAACTCATTCATTACTGAATATATTCTGCCTCAGCGCTCTTCCCACTCTTCTAAAATGGAGGAAAAAGTTTTTATTGGAAAATGGACAAATTCGAACTACCAAGTAGGGGATGCTTTATCTTTTGGTCCGATTACCGACTTCCGGTTTCGCCCGAAAGTTCATTATTTTAAACGGATGTCCATTCCAGAGAAACGTTTCTGACAAAAGTTACGTATTTTTGGCCGCAGAATCCGAATCTGTGGTAAAAGCATGTATGTCTCAGTTAAAAAAAACGGACTTCCGATCCATACAAACGTTAAATATTTGTTAATTTTTTACTTTGATGACGCCTGAAAATAGCAATTTTATCAAACAGGAGTCAGTTGGAGCAGACAATTCATACACAAAATAAAAGAACAAAAACACAGAAATTATTTAAAACCACAATATTTAGTACATACCATTAGTATTATTTCCCCGTGTTAAAATAATCACATTTCAAGCTTTTTATAAACGCAAAACACATCCGCGTTGCACTGCAGTTCAGTATAATAAAATTCTAGCACAAACTAAAACTAAAACCACAAAATTTAGGTTGACAGATAGGGGAGCCGAGTTACCTTGCGGTGATAAATTTATAATTTATTTTCTAATTAGAGTATCTAGAATAAAGTCCGTCTGTTAAAAATTTTGAAAGTATTTAGAAATTGAAAAGCGTTAAGGTGTTAGTCGGTAATTGAGTTATCACTTCTGATATCTATGCGTGGGCTAAATATGATTCAGGCTCGTGATGTACCGACTCTTACGTATTTTTCAAATGACTTCTTAACTGAATACTTAGTACTACACCGACTTTCTGCTTTCTAGTACGTTAAAATTCCTTGAGAAAATTGCTAAACATTTATTTAGTATTAATTTACGGCATGCTTACTCTATCTGACATCTACAGAATTACATAGACAGCGCGTGGTCGTCCAGGCGTGTTATCTGAAAGCTAAGATGAGAGGTTTACACATCATGGCTGTTAAGTGAGCTTTTGTGCGCAGCCTAAAAAGCCTCCAACATTAGGGAGCACTAACAGACTTAAGTTTATTTTGCGTAAATTTTACAGAAGTCAAAGAAAGGATAGTCTTGCCAGGCATTATTATGGACGCATTTCTTACCAAGTCTCAGGAATTCCAGAGCATTTTTGTCAGTGGCACTAACAAGGAGAGAGGCCTCTTTGCCTTTTAACTTCTCACCTTTTCAGCGACTGGTATCCAATTCAGAATTCTAGGTACGAAGAGATCTCAGCTGATCTGTTATTTTCGGGATACAGTAAATGACCTGAGTTTAAATAAAATAGCTCCTTCTGCGCATAGGATCGTGAGACTCTCGATATCCGAATTTCACCAAAATTATCCCAGTCGAGATCTCGGCGGCTATTAGAGACTAAGAGGCCGCATAGCTTTAAGACGATTTCTCAGATCCTACTTCCCTACCTCCCTAATATCACAGAAAACATATACATATGTATATATATGTATGTAATTTTGTTCCCGCCATTGCTTAAATGTGTTAAATTAATACATTTAGGTACTCTATGAATATTGTTATTATTTTATTTATTTACCAGTAGTGCTTTCGCCTCGCAGCTACTAATTTAGAATTGGAATTTGAAATTTCCATTGCGTTTTAAAAAAAATTTAATGAATGCCACCAACAAGCTGCCACTACCACTGCCATAATCGCAGCCGACACAGCCGCGACAAGCTCACTTTTGAGCTGAGAGGTGAAAGCTGTTGCAGCCGGCATAACAGAAGTCCATCTTGCAGCTTCCTGTCCAAAGAGCGGCTAGCCAGACTTTATATTTTTATATGTTTGTTGTTGTTGTTGGCGTTGATGGCTTTTCAAAAATTTCGTTTTCATTTGCATTATTCAATATTGTTTTTTTTTTCGTTTTTGCTTTTTTCCTATTTAAATCACTGTGGCAATGCCCTGGTCGTGCTGCTGTCGTCGTTGCTGCTGATGCTGTTGCTGCCAGTCCTGTCTGTTGTTATCGCCTTCAACAGCATTCTCGCAGCACTCACCATCAGCGCCACCGATCGAGGGGTGTTTTCTTGTTTATTCCGGCAGCGCCATACAAGTGCAAGAACATTTGAGTCAAATGTGTTAGTGATTATGGATGTATTGCGTTTCTTCTGCGGTTTGTTTATTTTTAGATTATTTTCTTTTGACTAAATTCGCATTCATTAGCAACGCATTTCGCATTTTTTTTACTCACAATTTTTTATTTTTTCCGCGTTTTTGTTCAATTTCTTTTCTTTTCTGTTGATGTCTATGTTGTTGCTGCTCCAAGCCAATGGTAGGCGAACTTTAAGTATGATTATTTAATTTATGTAAATTACTTTAATACTCAGATTTCAAACTAAATAAGTTTTGCCTAGAATAATTTTCAAATTACGCGTAGTTATTGCTTTTATTTTACGGCTTTGAATTTTTAATTTTAATTTCACTAACTTAATGAGACTTTAATCACTGCCGGCTCTCAGAAGTGTGGTGATGATGAAAATAAACATGCTATACTCAAATCAACAATATTGGGGCAAATTGTCAGAATAACACTGGTAGTGGTGCAAGTAGTTTTTTTTTTTTAATTTTTTTTTTAACGAAAATTGGAATAGCTTGCATTCAAATTAGGAAAAACTTGCGAAATTATTAAGCGTAAGATTAGTATCCCACTCAGTGGATACACCAGTGGGTGGTCCAAAAAAAAAAAGAAAAGTCGGAAGTTTAATGCCGCCACCCCCTAAGAAAAAGCGCCAAAATATTATATTATATGAACTTGAGGCCTAAACGAATTGTACTATGACCACAATTTTTTTTTTATTTTGCCTTGCTTTTTTATTTTTAGTAACTACTTCAAAGTACTTCAGTTTTTAGAACCTAAGAAACACAAATGCATTCTGCGATATTCCTAGAACTTACAAACAGAAAAAAACTCTGCGATATTTAACGACGGACTAGGTACATACTTATGTATCTATGTAAGTATGTATCTTTATATAATACTTGAAATCCGCATATCAAGTCCAAAAAGCCGTCGTTGGACCTTTACTCGAACCAAAGTGCTTTAAGCCAACGTCATAGGCAGGTATGTAAATGTATTTCCTTTTATGTAAACAAATATGGCTCAACCAGCCGACATACAGTAGTGGCCAGATAAAGATGGTATAAGTATATGAAAAAATACTACAAATAAAATACCAAATATCGAATTGATGATGGAATAGTTTTGGATTAGTATAAAATGTCAAAAATGGATTTTGTACAACATGGCGTATGAGTAACACATTGAGTGCTGGTTGACGACAGGGATGCCAACTCTATTAATTCCCCTTTTTTCAATGGTATTCCCCGAAAATAACTTTCGCTATTTAAGGAACCTCATTCTCATTTTTATAAAAAAAAAAAAAAACAAATATCATTAATTATTATTATTATTACATTCTTGTTTTAAAAATATATATAACCAATACTTTTGAGTATATTTCGTAAAGCATATCTATCACGTACATATGTAATTGTCTATAAGTCGCACTAAATTCAAGAGAGGTCTTATATTCAAATGATTGTTTTCTAAGTAAACTTGCCTCCAAGTATCTATGTATGCCCAGCCTCTTTCTGATTGCAGTTTTTTTTAATAATTTTGGAAAAAATTCTCTATGTATTAATAAATACTTACTTTTAATAGACTGCTCGAAGAAATGATAGCTTCCAATATAAACGTCAAGTGAAAAGTGTCGCTATGCGCGGTTGTAATTTCTTTAATATCCAAACGGTTGCATGAGGCAATTACGTTATATTTTAAATCCGTAACACCGTAATGAGAAATTGTTATTACAAGTTATAAAATTAAAATTAAAAACAAAAAAATGTATTATCAATAGGACTTTTCAAATAAAAATCTTTGATATAGCGGATTCTCCCAAATATTAAAGCCATTCCCCGATTCCCCCGAGAAATTCAATTTCCACCAATGTCGGGGTGATCTCTCCCGGTTGGCATCACTGGTTCACAAAGCAAAGTATTGAAAACTGTAAAATAAATTATAAAAAGGAAACTTGGAATTTAGTCTGCACCGCCACAGGACTTCATAATAGCCGAAATCCTTGCCGACAGTGAGTTTATACGAGTTTGAACCGTTATTTCTGAGAGTAACCGAACAGGACTCAATTCAAATCTGGGCTATTTACCGCGCAGTTCAGAGTAGGTGGGTCTTTGCTCGTCAAATATTTAGTTACCTATTTTGAAAAGTAAGATAAAAGATCTTGGTAATGTTGTTATTTAACACAAAAACCCATTTAAAAATAAGGACCTAAATGAAAAGGAAAACGAAGCATCTAATAAGTACCCCAAATGGTCCTTTATTATATCAATGTATACAAAAACATTTAATTTTCGTTGCGAATACACTAACTTTATTAATTACATTATTTAATAATATCTAGAAAAAGACACTAAAATTTAGACTTTTTCTTCTAGTGCTGGTTAGAATTAAAAGAGACTGTATTTTGACGTTTTGGAATGCACTTCTAATGTGAATTAATCAGTTAATCTCCATAATGTGATAAATGATGTTAACGTAATTTTCCGGAGCTCAGCTTTAACTGATTTTGATCCAGTTAACTATATGTTCCAACGAAAGTAATAAGAAAAAAGAAAATTAGTTTGAATTTTTTTTGTATTAATCAATTTTTTATTTTTATTTTTTATTTTTGATTTCAATTTCGTATTAATGTACTAACATTCTGTGCACACATTTTCTCTTTGCAGCTATTGTTTATCTATATATATATTTACTTATTTTTTCGCACATCGGTTTGTTTTTCTCTTAATTTATGTTGTTTTGCTTGTATTTGTAACTGGTTTACTTTAATTACACATTATTTATTTAATTTTTTTAAGCATAATATTAATTTATAATAACTACTAATTATAATGTTTTTTTTGCTTTAATTTAATTTATACACTGATCCCTTCTCATGAAAATACCTGTTTATTATGCTCGCTTATGTAAGCATTTAAATATGCAATAGATTTTTTTAGGAGTATCAGTGTGGAAATAAATAAATCACCTGCTTCAAAAAAAAATATATATATTTCAGAAACATGTATGCATGTTTATACAAATATTTAGAATGCATAATGAAGCAAAATAATCCTTGGCAGGTACTTATGTACATACATATATATATACACACGTATGTACATATGCATATGTATTTATGTGTAGGCCGAACTTTTTTCCTTCTTCTGATGTGTTTGATTGAGATTATTGAGATTTGTTCACTTTCTCCACTTCACTTACCTACACGCTGTAGCTTTCAATTTTGTACGAGTATACATATCTATGCCATAAATGGATAGAAATCATGTCAACTAGCTTATATGTATATATTTACATACACATGTTTACTTAGTATGCACTAAAAAAATAGTTTGAAAATAATATGTGACTAAAACAAAAATATTTATTCGCTCAATTTTTTAGCTCAGCGCAAAACTGTTTATTTAATTTTTTTTTGCAATTTGAAAATGCCAATAAATTAAAATTTAATTTAATACGGCGGAAACTCGGCGTATGCGTTTTTTGGAACGCTTCTCAAAGAAACCAAAAGTATTTAGAATTAAATTAATGCTTTTGAAGCTCATTAAACCATATCATTTACATATAAACGAATTATTAGGGGTAAACAATTTTCATTGAACAGCGTACAGTCGTTATACCCTCACCCTCACCAGCGCCAGTGATTAGTTTAAAATAAAATCAAAGTGGTTTTATTTAGTTAAATTAATCTCAGTTTTTTGGAGCATCGATTTATTATGATTTAGATCAGTGATTCCCAAAGTGGTCCAGGTGGACCCAATGGGGGTCTACGTTGGCATGCAAAACATATGGGGGTCCACGATTTGTAAGGGGGGTCTAAGAAAATGTATTTAGCTTCTTGATAGCCTCTTTATTTAACCTTAACTTTTTTGAGTGCTGCACTTACCGTCACTCTGTGTCTTCATGCGTGGGGAAGCCTTGAAGGGCACCTGCAGATTAAAAAGAAACGGATGTTGGTATAACACTGAGTGAGGCGAGACGAAAATCGCTGGCGGCAGAGATTTGTGCACTTGTGTCTTTCAATGCTACAGGATAGTAGCTTTTTTTTGAAGAGATTCTATATTATTTTGAGTTCCCTGAGCTGTCGAATCTTCAGCGATGGCTCCAAAACTGACTGCGGGTCAGGATCTGGCGTCTTTTTCGAAGTTAATCGGTATAAGCCCCACCTTTCTCTTGGCGAATATGCATCGGTCTTCCAGGCTGCGGTAATTGCAATCCTCAAAACCATGGACAACGTGGTGGAACATAGGTGGATGGAAGGAGTTTACGTGTCTGCTGTGACAAACAAGCCGCACTTAAGGCTACTCCCAAACTAGTTCGGCAATGCAAGTCTCTACTAAATTATGGTGGTAAACATAACGAGCTTGTTTTACTCTGGGTGCGAGGTTACTCAGTAGCACCTGGCAGTGAGACATCTGACCATTTGGCCATAGTTGGTTTCGACCAGGCATTCCTCGATCCGCAACCAGTTTTAGCCATCCTCACTTCGACCAGCGAAGCCACCATCTGCAATGACTGGGAGACATCGAGTGGATGCAGGTGGGCAAAACTCTTGTTGCTTGCAATCTCAGACGGTCTATCTAGTTTTTTTGCTCTCACTGTGCAGACGGGACTGTAGATAACTTGTTCGACTGCTGACTGCTCACTTCACGTGGCACAAACACCTGACCATTTGCCCATCCTGCCTTGAAGAAGACGAGACGGTGGAACACTTCTTGTGCTTCTTGCTTGCTTGGTTTTTTATCATAAATTTTTCTAGATTCGGTATTTTATCTATTGTCAGTTTCTGAATTTAAATTTTGGCGTGAAAAGCTTAGCGATCTTTTGTTTTAAGTTTTGCTTAAAAAAAAATTATGGCATGAACACAAGTAAACTATTTTACAAATACGCCACATGCAAATTTATCACTGAGCCGAACACGTGAGGAGTTTATGAAGTGCATTAAAAAATATAACTCCTCAGAGGGAGATCGTACTTTGATGGCTTCTGTTTTTTTAAACTTGCAAGTGTGTAATCATTTTTTTTTAATAATTAGACGTCTAGAAAATATTTTATTTTTATTTTTGCCACTCCGAATTTAGTTTTGGAACTCATACGCGATGCAAATTTACATCGTTATATCTAACTTCACATTTTTTGATGAGCTTTGGTTATATGTTAGAAATGAGCAGCAGGGGGTCAACAGAAACCAGTAAAGTTGTGAAAGGGGTGTACGAGAAAAAAAGTTTGGGAACCTCTGATTAAGATTAATTAAAATTTGAAATAACTGTTTGCGTAATAAGGATTGCATGTACATACATATGTTGGTTCATACTTACATTCAATCACACAAAAGATCAACCACAAATGTGTGAACATAGGGAATTTTTAAAATTTTTTGCAAACTTGCAATTGCAATTTTTTCCGCTGATTTTTTACAAAAATATTGTTAATAGTTAGACAAAAAACATATAAATAAATTTCTAAACTTTGTGCAAAAATCAGGAAAATTAATTAATTTTCAACTTTTGCTGAAAAACAAATCTGATTAGAAGGCTGAACATTTGTTGGAAAATTTATTAAAATATCCGCAATTTTGCAGGAAATTCACCATGCATTCGTCAAACCTAGTTAATCGGTGCATATTAAGGTGTTGAAAAAAAACCCACAAGTATGCTGACTTTAAGAATTTCTGATTTGAAAAAGTAATGAGTGTCTAGCGCAGTGTTGTTATTAATAAATAAGACCATCTAAAATCCGGAGAGAACCTAAAAGACCCGCTTGCTGGCCTAATATTAATGACATGGCGCGATTTCTAGTTTGGATCTTTCGCCAATATAATTTTCCGCAAGTATTGAAATCCCATCGGTCCAGAGCTCCTCTTGATAATATACTTATGTACATGCATAGTTATGCACTATTTAAATTAGTTAGATATGCTCGGTACACAGGCTTTTGTACAGTTTTCAAGTTAGATACTTGTATTATAGTTTTAATTCAGGTTACCTCAATATCTATTGCGACTGTTGTGATCTATTTTCTGGTCGTAGCAAATGTGTACAACCTGTCGTTATTGGGTTTTCATAAAAATGCATATTTAAGTATGTGATCTGCCACTTGCTCCAAAATTAACGCACGCTTGCAGTCGCAAACACTGATGAACAGACGCTGCTGAGTGAGTCCTTAGACCGAATAGATTGTAGTGAACCCTCCGATCTCCATATCTTTGTGCCGGGACCAAAGACTCCAAACTAGTTGATTACCGCATATCTTACGTGGGTTGCGTATCTGTCCTGCAATCCGTGAATGGGGACGCAAGAATCGAGTATAGCCTTGCAACTGTAACTGCGTCAAAATAGGAGCGATCATAACTTTTAGCTCTATTTGGTCACTATTTGAGGACCCCTCTACGTAGTTCAGGACCAAATGCGGGGCCTCACTTTATTCAATCTGATGCTGGAAAGCGTAGTATGCAATCCCTGTTTGAATCGCAGCGTCACTAATGTATATTTATAACGCGATGATTGCAGGTGATATTGACATCATCGGCCCAAACTTCAGGATCATCAGCGTAGCCTTCTCCAGCTTGTAGAAGGGGACAAAGGTGGCAAAAGAAATAAAACCAGAGGATCTCCTGGCAATGTATCTTTGTCTTTACCTATCTAGGATACAGCATTCACACCAGAAAGGATATTGGCCTGCAGATCAAGCTGCAAAAATTATTTTGTTATAAAACGTTTAAGAAATTTGTAAAAAAAATAACAAATTACCCTTTTTACGTTTTGAAATCAAGTTCTAAGTAAATTTTTTGAATGTCATCTACGGGTGGGACAGTTGTCAGAGGTAGGTTTACAGGGCTGATAAGCTTTGATTGTTTGTTGAGGTGGTCTATATACCCTCGTGGTCATCTGATTAAGTTAAGTGACATTTTGACCAATTTTGGTTTTTCTTTTGTTTATTTAGTGTTTATAGTTTTTTTTTATAAAAGTCTAGCACATTACATAACCAGAACTACATAAATCCACATTTCAAACTTCGTACAAAAATTATAAAAATTCAGCAAACTTTAATAATTACACCAAAAAATTTTAAACTTTTTGTTCAGAATTTCAAAAAATTTCTATGTATGCAGTTTAATAGCCCATTAAGTTTAGGTAAGTAAAAGTGAAATTTTCAAGATGATAGGAAATTGCTTTGATTTTTAATTTTTTTTTTGGCTGATGGTGCTAGGCATTTTCTTTCATATAAAATGCACTATCCTAAGATAAAATGTGAGTGATTTGAGCCCCTACTTGATTTGGACCAAACTAAAAGCTCCTATTCATATAAAAATTAATTCGCACTTGTCCCACCCGTGACAAAGGTTCTCCCACCTGTGATTTTTTATAATAAAGAAATGATTTTTGTAGTTGTTTTCGCTTTTTTTGTATTCGTGGTTCTTCGTTTTATTATAAGACACTAAGTTCGCACAGAAAAGTGAAATAAATTAGCAGAGTTTCCGTAAAATATGTATATCTGCTCCCAAAAGCAGGTTCTTTTTTTGACGCACCCATGGTTTTTTCCATATAAAAGTAAGCTGGAATATTTTCGTATTTTGTAAAAGCTCACATATTTAATAGTCAGTTAGGTGTAGCTTTATTAAAATTTAGAATTGTTGAGTACTTTATACTTAACTTTAAACAAGAAAGACCATATTTTCTGTGCAAATGTCCCACCCCTGATGGTGGAATCGCCCTTATATGGCTCCGAAATGTGGACACGGCCAACACAGATGAAAGGCTCTGGAGCAAATAATTCTATGCAAGACCTATGCCCTGTTTGCATTGGCAATGTATACCAAGGAATATGGGGCTATATATAGGCTATAAGAGCTTTATAATCACATGAAAATAGTAAGAGACAATGATGACACTCGCTTGAAGCAGTCGTATGTTTGGAAGATGACGCTCCGTAAAAATTATATTTCGACCCGATACGAACGAGTGGACAACGAAAGCAATGGCAACAATGAGTATAATAGAAGAACCAAGCACGGGTAAAAGGACAACTTGTGCGACTCTGCAAAGAGAAGAGGCTGTTGGCAACATTTTATGTTTCGATCCAAATAAGAGAAGGTTTTTAATGAGATCAGGATTGACCATTTCAAAGGAGCAAGCCCGAGATTTTTTTTAAACTTTCCATACGTTGAATATCGAGGGACTCCTAACAAAAAGTTTTTGGGAGCAACACTAATTAAGATCTTACAAAAAAATTGATTTTTTTTCAAGAATGGTGTCTACGCACTTATAGTACGTTCCCATTCCTAACTCGTTCGTCGTTCAGAAAAAGCTCTTTCATCAAATATCGACATTTACGTAGGTATGTATGTATGTATGTACAGTGGCGGTCAAAAGTGGATGAATGGTGTTTCGTATTTAATATTTACAATGTTTTTCAGGCTATTATTTTTTTTTATATTTTTTATAAAAATGCGGTTCATGCTTAAACAAAACTATATAAATCTCACTTTCAAACTTTATACAGAATTTAGAAAAAATTCACAAGTTTTTATCTAAATTTCGAGCTTTTTAATCAGGATTTTTTAAAATTCTTTGGGTCTGCACTTAACAAGATTATAAAATTTTAGTAAAGTTACGGCGTTTTTGAACTTTTTTCCATATAAACATGAAATTTTTGTGGAAGAATATGCGCAAGATCTTTTGCGAAAAAAAGGTCAACGCCTGTTTTCTTAAATTTCGCTTAATTAAATATAAAAAAAAAAAAACCAAAAAGCCCTCAGCAAAAAAAGTTTTTAAAAATCAATTCGGTTTTTTATCCGCTCAAAACTTGCACTAATTTTACTAAATTTTTTAATCCTGTTAACTGCATACCCCGAAAATTAAAAACAAAATCTGCGTAAAAAGCTCGAAATTTAGATAAAAATGTGTGAAATTTTTCCAAATTCTGTATAAATTTTGAAAGTGTTATTTATATAGTTTTTGCTAAAGCATGACCCATATTAAAAAAATATCAAAAAAATCTAGCTTAAAAAACATTGTAAATATTAAAAACGAAACACCATTCTTCCATTTTTAACCGCCACTGTATATGTAGGTCGCTATGCGCAGCTTTCGGAACGAAATAACTCATTTCTAAATAATTTCAATGCCATCATCGGCACCGAAATTTGCCTGGGGAATTATTGAATTTAGTTGTCAAATAAGAAGCGACAAAGCAGAGAGAAAGGAACAATACGATGAAATGTATGAAAGAAGGAGAAACGTGTTTGGCGGAGCTCCCTTGAATATACATACATACATATCGTCACCTGAAAAACAAAAGTCGTAACTTACAAAAAATTCAAAATTCACTTTTTCATTGATATGATGGATTTCATCCAATTACAGCTCCACACATCGTTTTATGAAAAAAAATTTAGTCACTACTTTTTCCTGTTTTTCAGTGACGACCTTTTTGCATTTCAGATGACGATATGTATGTATGTATCGTAATATGTATATAGATGAGCAGTCAAATTAGCGAGTTACACGGAGTTGAGGGGTAAATGTATATACATACATACATATTTTATCTTTAGTAACGGGTGATTTTTTTGAGGTTAGGATTTTCATGCATTAGTATTTGACAGATCACGTGGGATTTCAGACATGGTGTCAAAGAGAAAGATGCTCAGTATGCTTTGACATTTCATCATGAATAGACTTACTAACGAGCAACGCTTGCAAATCATTGAATTTTATTACCAAAATCAGTGTTCGGTTCGAAATGTGTTTCGCAAACCCAATTGCTGCGAACGGCGACGAATCGACATTTCACGGTCTTCAGCAACACTCTCAGAAACAGACGCAATATTCTCTTCTGTACGCACTGTACGCATTCGTGTGGTTGGTTTAATGTCCAATAAAGTAAACTGAGTGCGAAACTTGGTCACAATCGCATTAATTGTTTGCTCACTTGGTCGATTATGTAGACCATAAATCGGACGTAAAGCGAACCGAACACTGATTTTGGTAATAAAATTCAATGATTTGCAAGCGTTGCTCGTTAGTAAGTCTATTCATGATGAAATGTCAAAGCATACTGAGCATCTTTCTCTTTGACACCATGTCTGAAATCCCACGTGATCTGTCAAATACTAATGCATGAAAATCCTAACCTCAAAAAAATCACCCGTTATATTGTTTGTTGTAGAGGTTTTATAGTCGCTAAAATTACAAAACCGCGTAACTGACATTTGCTGCCAAAAATTGGATTTGCTCACAAAAGCTCTTGGCTCAGCCTTTATCCACTCGTCCTGAAATAAATCAGCCAGAAATGCGATTGTTTTATAAAAAGGGAAACCATTTTGAAATATAAGTGTTTTAACTCTCTAGAAAATAGTTTATGCAACCTCACGTACGCGGTTTTGTACTTTAAGCGACGTTACGATTGCTTGTTTCCTTCAAAACACACGCAGGTTTTTTTTTTATATTTTTGTAGTTTTTTTGCTTTTATTAATTTTCATTTTATTTGTATTCTATTTAATTTACTTAATTTATTAACTCAGAAACATAATTTTTTGTTGTTTTCTATTTTAGTTTTAAATTGTATTACTAACACACTGTGCTTTCTGTTCAAATTCTTTTGAGAAATATGCGATTTTTGTTTTTCTCGTTGACCTGCACATTTTGTAGACTTTTGAATTTGTCACACACATACGCATACAAACTTGCCACTTACTTAGTCGCTAAACTTAAGCATTAATTACATACATTTTTACTGTACATAATTCTATTTTTGTAAATAAGCACTAATTTTGTTTAAAAATTTTTTGCTTTCAAATGCTAAATATTTACAAAGTCTGCTTTTGACCGTTCCTTTTTCACTTTCTTTGTTTTGCATATGCGCTAATTATTTACACAATTTCCTTGCCTTGAATTAAGGACTATGCTTAATTTTTAAATCTACATTTTTTACGAATATTTATACATACATAACTTTGTTTCTGGGCTTTTTCTCAATTCTTTATTTTAACCTCGAAATTTCTTTGATTTGTTATCAGTTCACAATTTTGTTGTTGTTGTTTTATTTTTTTACCTTACTTACTGCTGCTTTACTTTAGGGATTTTCGCTTTGTTTGGAAGATATTTTTGATTTTCTTCATTTGCATTTCACATTTTTACAAATTGGAGCATATTTGCTACATACATATTCTAAGTAATGTTTAATTTGGGGTATAAATATTTCAAATGATAAGGCAAATAGTTGTACAAAAGTAAATGAAACAAGTAATTTAAAAAAATTTAATTTTAAGGGCAAGCTTTTATTATTTGTGCTAAAAAAAAAGGGAGGATTAAATCGACCTGTACCACCTAACGGCTAAATTTTTTGTGGAGTTATTTATTTTTTTTTCGCTTTAAGTAATATGTATGCCAAATATGAACCATATCGGAGCATGAATACTGACTATTCAAATATCTTGACATCTGCGCCACCTAGCGGATTAATTCGTTTTCAATATTTCTCATTTTCATCGGATTCTGAGATAAGTTTGAAGTTACAAGTCTATAGCACATCGAAAAGTTGGTAAAAAGTTGATTGCAAGATTTAATTCTGCGCAGGTGCAACGTTAAAAAAGCTAGTAAAAACGCATTCATCGAAATATTTTTTTTTTACAATAGAGGTTGCAAATGAAAAACAAAAATATAATCGAAAAACTTTAACTCTCTAAAAAAGAAACATTTTTAATTTCAGATAAATACCTATGGCCTTATTCAGAGGAAATAAAGTAGGTTTAAAAAGCTAAATAAATTGATGCTTTCATACATTTTTTTATTTATAAACCTTTTGTAAGGCTACTTAATTTTTTATGAATAAGGCTGCTAGCCTATAGACGTGGAAATTTTCAGGAAAAAATTTAGCTAATGAAATTATTAAAAGCAGAAAAGTGTTCTTCCCAAATATTTCAAATATTGGATAGTCGAAAAAACGCGTATGGATTTGGCAACATTACGTGCGGATTCATATCCGTGGTAGTACCAATTTCATCGATAACGTCGAATCAAAGTTCCATTTTGCGTTCCTTAAAAAATATTGACTTCAATTGTTTTAGTCAAAATTAATTGTGGTTTGAGAGTAGGTACATTAATGGGGAGATTCATGTCAGAAAATGCTGATAAATGTAATTGCTTTCCTTTCGTTCTGGAAGTCTCGTTGATGAAGATGTCCGAACCTCAGATTGACCAAAAATAGAAAACTCGATCACCTTGGTTAGCTCATGAATGGACAGCGAGAGATTTGATGAAAATGAAACATATTTTTGTTAGGTTCTTTTGGATTCGGATGTATAAAACGTCACGAAGTTTTTCGACTACCCAATATTATTTCTTCTCATTTATTCCTTTTGTTATTAACATTAAAAAAATGTGGAACTTTGATATCTGCCTTAAAGCGATAGTAAGAAAAGGAATTCCAAACAAATGTTCACTGGTGTTGGTCTGTCCATTTATTTATTTTTATTGAGCTATAAAAATGGATATTAGGTCTGGATAAATGCAAAAAAAATTAATCATCGATTTTCTAAAGAATTGAGTGATTTGGACGTGTAGTTTTCAAACTCCGTCAGGTTTAACTAAACCAAAATAAAAAAAAAAATTATTAAAACATAAGTGAGACTAGAAACATCCTATAATATACATAACTACTCAACACACATGCAATTGCGCTGTTTAGGCATCAAACAAAAAACATTCATACAAACATTTTGAGACTCATACTTTCGCTCAATTTTTTTTTTGTGGACACAAAACACTAAATGACGACAACTAAACTGGACGTTAACATTTGGACTCGTCATTATAAGTTGCGATTTACAAAAATAATATCCATAAAACCAAGAACACACACATATACATGTGTATTTGAGTGTGTGTGGGTATAAAGTACTTAGTCTAATAGTTCACTAAGCTTAAAAGCTACTACCAAATTGGCGGAGGTGGCAACGCTGCAGCGGGGTTTGAATTTTTGGCTAGACTCGTGCGTTTTTTTTTGCACTAAACAATTTTGTCTTCCACAGCTGCCAAACTTCCAACGCCTGCCGCACTCTGCGCGCGCTCCAAACTGCCCGCCAATCGGCTACCGCTCGCAGATATATTTATATGTACGTACTCTTAACCGCTAATATTGCTATACACGCGCTTCAAGTTCCTCGCTCTTCGCCAAGTAGAGCAAAGCCTTATACACATACAACAGAAATCGGGCGCTAAGCTAATCAATATACCTAATTGGTTGTAACGCTGAGCTTAAGCTATCTATGTACACATACAGAGGCGAAATATATAGAAATCAAAACGTTCTCTTTAGCATTTAGTACATCACATCACATCTATTTGATTAATAAATTTAAATTAGCTTAGTGAATTATGAATTAGCAAAAGCCTAATTGTAAATATTTATATTACTACATACATAATTAATATTTACAGCATCCATTGTGCATGGCATTCGCTCATGCGCCGCTTGCCCGCGCGCGATCACTTTACACATGCAACGTCTGCGAGTTCGACGCCGCTGCGGCCAGTCCACCGCAGCTCACCGCCAACGTCGTTGTATTTTTAGGCGCTGCTGCAGCTGCCGCCGTCGCTGCGCCTTGCTTAGCTAGCTGGGGCACTTGGCTTGGCAGCAGCTCGTTGTGTATGAGCACCTCTTTGTCGAGAGCGCGAGCACCGGCGGGCGCCTGCTTGTGCCCCACTTTCCGCCGCAGCACCGCGTAGATCATGAACATCATGATGAAGAGCAGCGCGGAGCCAATCATGGCGGTGACGCGGTTTGCTGTGAGGTAATCCGCTGGCCGCTCGCTCGCCAGCTTGACGCGCAACACGGAATTGTGATGGGCGGGTTGTTCGTTTGACGTTTGGCTGCGTGTGGTGGTAGCGGGCTTTGTGGCGTCCGATGTGGTGGATGACGTTGTTGCAGTACTGCTGCTGCTGCTGGAGCGGCTGGATGATGCAAAGTTGGCATTTGGATTGTAGGGGCTGAGGAAATCCTTGGAGCTGTCTTTCAGTATGCGCATGCGCGAGTCCGTTTCGCCCGAGTTGGCGCCTATGTCCGTCGCGCCGGCTGCGCCATACAAATGCGGCATCATGCCCTCCTTGCTGGCCATGTTGCCCGTTTCCAGGGTGATTGCTTGCATGCCGGTAACAGTGCTGTCGCTCAGCTTGTGCGTGTCGACGATCAGTTTGTACGAACGTCGCATGCCGCCAGTCTCCTGGGAACGAGAGCGAAAACAAAGGAAAACAGAAAGGTTTAAAATTAGTAAAATTACGAAAATTGGAAAAAGATTGTTTCAGGGAAGGAAGGAGTCGAAATCTCTATAGAAAATCAAAATAATTGCGCCAATTTTTGTGGTATTGCACGTGCGGCCGTGCTACACACACACACACACACACAAAGGACTCACTGGCTTGTCTTCGTCTTCGTCTTTGCCTTCGCTTGCGTTTTTTGTTTGCCTGTCAGCTTGACTGCTTGTAAAAATGTTAACAAATTAATTTACAAATGCAATGCAACGACAACGAGCGCTTATTGCCTGTTGCCTGTTGCATGTTGCATGTTTCATGTGGGTATGTTGCCGGCGGTACACGCATGTGTTATGTGTTGCACACACATCATTTTTTCCAGCTCATTTTGCAGCCGCTCACATGTGCCACCACCACTGCCGCGCGCCAGTTGCAAGTTCCAACATGCCAATCGATCAATATTTTGCGTTGCTCGCCTTGTTGCACGCTGTCAATTAGTGTACAAATATTGAAAGAAACAACCAAAGAGAATCGCTGTTGTTGTCTGTTCGACAATTTGCGTCAGCATTGCAGCGTTGCACGCGCAACACGAAAGAATGTAGCAAATCATTTATAATTGCGTGTCTTTTCACGGACCTGGGGATGCCACTAATCACACTGGTAGCCAGGCACGCAATGCAAGCGGCGATGATTGAGCAGAAAAGCGAGGATAGGAGGCGTACGACGAGAGAGAGCAGCGCGGCAACCAGGTGGAAAATTTTAAAAGTGACCGAATCGCCTCATTCGACGTACGATCGGGGAAATACTGTGTACTACCCTTCCGAATGCTTTTCACAAAAAAAAACAAGAGTGTACAACATTAGACACGGAAGCAGTTTGTGTACTTTTTTATTATATAATTAAGGCGCATACTACTTAATCCAATTCTCGAATAGCTCGTTAAATAATTTCTTGAAGTAACACTTTTCCCATATAATTTTTAAAGGTTTTTCGCCAAAATTTTGTGGCAGTTAAAAGACAGAAATCTTGCCTCGCAAATTGGCTTAACACTTATCAATCCTCAATCCATCAACCTTTATCCTTGCCACTGGGTTTCTGGGGCATTTACAGCCCAATAAAACTCCTCAGCCTGCGTGCGATTTAAAAAGCGACTCACAAGAGCGCTCTAGCTTTCAGCGTAACAAAGCCACTTCAACTGCAGCTTGCAAGGTACCGAGAGTGATTACCTGTTTGCGTCTGCAGTTGGCGAAAACTGCAGCAACACATGTATATGTATGTATATAATATGTGTTTGATGCGATCGCATGTGATCATGCAATTTTTTTTTTGGTCGCCGTATGCAGCGATCGCAACGAAAAGTGTCTTAGGAAAAAGATCGTTGCAAATATTGAACATTAAAAGCCATGGCGGACTTTGTGTGCATTATGCATAGGCGCTGCGCAGCAATTGTCAACAGCTATGTTGCAATGATGTAATTAGACAATTAGTGTGGCTTTCACACCCGGCTGGCTGCAGTCGGTCGCCCCATGTTTCGGGGCGAAGTTGGCTTGGGAAGGAGCCTTTGAAGGAGCGGCGGCTAGCCGATGCGGAGAACCAGTTTAGTGGCGTTGCTGATCAGCTTTAGCCACGCTATCAGCATAAAGCACCACGGTGGCGATCAACGACTGCAATGCTGGTGCTCTGGTGAATGTCGGTATACACTCGCATGCCGGTACATACTTCCGCAGAGGCAAAGCGTGGCTGAAATGGCCATAGACCTACACCACAGCAATTGCATATCTATATACTAGTTGTGTTTTTAGTTTTGCTATTTCTTTTATTGCAATATTGTTTTTTTTTACTTTTCTGTGATGATCTCTTCTTCATTGCCCTTTTTCGTTTTTTGTTGGTTTTCTTTTTTTTTTTATTGGATGCACTTACCTTATGCTTGCACGTAACTTGTACGTGATATACTGTATCTGGCCAAAGGGATAATTCAACAGTAGAACTATCAGTCAATAGATTGCCCATTAGACCGCCTCCGGAGACCTCCCAAGTGACCAGACACTGTTTCGATGCATTCGTAATCGCCTGATCCCAGGCAATGTTCGTCAGCACGAGCGAGCCTTGGCGCAATGCTGAATTAATGTTCAGCGGGAAGGGACCCAATTGCTGATCGCAATTGTTCCAGCACTGCAAAGAGAAAGAAGTGAAGAGGGCGAACTTTAGCAAATGAAAATAAATGTTGTTTAAAGAAATACAAAATAAGCTACCAACTGTACTAAGCGTTCGATTAGTACAAGAGCAAAAACAAAAAAAATAAAATAAAAAAAATACGCGATCGCGATAATCGACCCAGAGCGGAGAGACTAGCAAATAAAAACCACGAGCAAAGAAGAGATCAAGAATTTAGCTTCAAAGTTGTACTCGTCGAAGTTGAAGAAGGAGTAGATACACGTAAAATTTATGTCCGCGTGTGTGCTGGCCTGGGTCTGTGTACTGCGCGTTGTAATTGAAATTAATTTGTGGCATGTTGTTGGTTTTGCAGTTAAATTGCCTATACTTCAGCGGCATCAATCGTTGCTGTTGATTGTTGGTGGCTTTATTGCACTGCACGGCAATTGAGGCAGAGTCAAAGTTCAGCGCAGCGCAACGGCATTTAACCCGTTTTAACCCATTTTATGCAAATTACCGTAGACTGTTTGCTGCACGACCGAGACACAAACAGACGCAAAGGGCATGGGTGGTTGGCCGGCTGCTTGGCTGCTTGGCTGTTTGGCCCGGTCGAGGGAGGAGCAGCGAGCGATGCGTTCGTGGCGATAAGTGTTGCAAGCACAGTTGTTGCTTTTCGTTTTCTTTTCTCATAAAAACAAATATTTTTAAATGCTTGCCTACCTGCTGGCCCATCATGCGGCACATACGCAGCTTTCGCGCACCACAAACACAGCATTGGGGGTGATGAAGCAAAGAGGCACGAAGGAAATTATGATAAACTTTTGCTGGTGAAAGACAAAAGTTGTAAAGCAGCAACAACAAAAACGAAATGTTCAGTTGTTTGCATTGCCAAATAAGGCTAAGTGTGCTGCTGCTGTTGCTTTTGCTGATGAGGTTGCAACACGACGCAGATAAGAATGTTGCACAAACGATTTCCCACTTTTTCGTTTATTTACTTTGTTTCAATTTTGTTTACTGCATTTGTTGCATCAGCAGCAGCGATCTTTATTAGTTTGTCATGCCAGAGCGGCGCAGCATGCAACAGAAAGCTAAAAAGCAAAATAGTTGAATGAAAGTAGACAAAAAGAAAAAAAAAAAACAAAATGATGTGGCATGCGCAATTGTAGGAGGCGGCGCAATTGCTGTTGCACAGTAGCCGCAGATTTTGTGTTGTGCAACATGGCAGTTGGGAGGCCGCCGCCAGCCCGCCGCTAACTTGCTACTTGTATTTGCTGCAGATAAGATAAGCGCAGCAACCGGCAGTGGGGCGCTGTGCTGTCGAACAGCTTGCCACATATTGTTGTTTCGCTTGATTTTCTTTGAAACGTACTTGGCTTAGCAATTTCTAATTTGTGGCAGCCTAAGTAGTTGACGAAAAAGTTGCGCTGCAGCAGGGTGCTGTGTCAAGTTGCAAGTTCCTGAAACTAACTACTAAGTACTCAGTGCAGCAGTTAGATTAGATTAGATTTTAAATGATTTGATGTAAAGACAGCGTTGCTGTAGCATGCGGCTTACAGTTATGTCATAAAATGGAATATTCAAAAAAAAAAGGATGAACAAAAAAAAATCCATTCAACAGTTTGCCAAAGTCTTCTTGTTCGCAGCGATGTCTCAGATGTGCATGCGCATGTAAAAACCTTCTGTGGCAAGCACTCTAGCTAGAGCGGGTGGCAACAGCCCACCGCACTTCATCTTCATTCGCGTGCGAATTCGCGTTGAAATTGACGCCGACTTAGAATTTTGTTGGCAACCAACTTTCGCCATCGGCGGATGCTGCACATACTTGCAATTTTTCATTTGGTTGCACGAAAGCAACAAGCATTTAATATGCAACTTGCTTTCTGAAGTGTGTTGCATAAATGTATGAGCAACTAGAGTACTCGTGCTGGAGTGTATGTAGCTCAGTTATTAAGGAAGCAATACATGTGGCAGCTGTTGCCGCTCTAAAATTCTGACAACTAGGAATTTAATATGATATGAAAATTGAGTTAGCATGTTGTTGCATGTGTGGCAACAAGCGTATGTGTGTGTGTGTGGTAACAAGCAGCAGGAACTTGTACAGCAGCAGCGACATCCAGCAAACTTACTTTCTTGTGGCATGCAACAGAAATTGAAGAACATTTCTTTTTGTATAATATCAACAACAACTCGGCGCTCCCACAAGCCTTAGGTAATTTTGCATTTTTGCGGCAACTTGTAAACCTGCCGCACGCACACACACACACACACACACACACGCGCGCAACCATATACGAACACAAATGTGCGCTTGAACGCCGCAATGTATGCAATGCTCACTCAACGCATACGCATAAATATTTTAACAGCTTATTGAGCGCCAAAGTGCTGGCTGGCGAACGCGGGAGGAAGAAGAAGCGATGTTGAAAAAGAAAAGCCAGGAGCGGAGAAATGGTTGAGGATAGAAGTAGTGTAAGTTCGTTACGAAAAATCCGTTGAGGCAACAAATTTTTTCAGCTGCTCTGCGGAACGGCAAGCACCTTGTCGTCAGGTATGTATGCTTGTGTGCTTGTGTATGGCTGGGTATGCTTGTGTGTGCCAAGTATATTAAAGAACATCACTGCAAAAAATTTAACATCAAAAAGTCAAATATTTCGCATGTGTTAACCGCTGGCAACACATTTTTCGGAAGTCTAAGTTGTGCGCATATTATTTAGTGAACCCATCCACCAGCTTTGGGTGGCCTTGCTTCCAAGGGTTTCTTTAGAGGAGATACACCCTGCTCGGGTTGCAGTTGCTGTTGCACAATGGTATTACAAACTTCGGCAATATTGCACGCATATTGTATGCATTCTATGGAATTTTGCCGAAAGCGCATGCATCTTTTGGCATGTTCGGTTATGATATTGAAAATTGTTTGCAACTTTTTATGAGCAATAAATTTGGTAATTTTTGTTCGCTTCAAAAAAAAAAAAAGCGGCTAAGGAAAATGGTTTTTGTTAATCGTTTCTAATTATGCATAGTAATCTCTGAGTTTTACGTGAAACGAAATAAAAAAAAAATTAGATTCTAGTCGCTTGTCAGTCGTTTTTGCCAACGGTATCAATGTTTTATCGATATCGAATTTCATTATCGATATGAAGGATGTAAGTGTTTCCGTATTGTCAAGGAGAACTATGGCTATCAATAAGTGTTATCGATTTAAATCGAAATCGAAATTTTTTCTTTCAAAAGTGAAAGAATTTAAAAACTTAAGATTAACATTCAGATTAAGACCAAAATTAAGATTAAAATGAGGATTAAAAAAAAAGATTGAAAAGATTAAGATTTCCATTAAGATTAAGATTTAGACTAAGACTGAGATTAAGATAACAGTCACTAAAATAAAAAATAAAAGTTATATGATATCGAGCCCTAAACGCCAAAAAGTCGTAAGCGAAATTTTTTTTCAAAATTTTCTTTTTGATGCAGAAGTGTTTCTAGAGCATCTAAATGCGTTTCTGCATCAAAAATAAAATGTTGAAAAAAAATGTCGCTTACGACTTTTTGGCGGTTAGCGATCGATATGGTGAGCTTTGCGGAAACTTAGTGGGAGGAGAAGTTTCACTTCAGTCGCGCGCGGGGTCCACACACAACTTTTCGAAAAATCTTACCAAAGTTCTTTAATACCTAAACGCCCATCTTTAAAACCTTTCGTGACCTGACCATGAAATGGTATTATAACTTTAGTCCGATATTATACGCACGAAAAAGAACACCAAAATAATCAAAAGGGCGAGCTGAGTCGATTTAGCCATCACCGTCTGTGTGAACGCAATTTAGTTCCTCAGTTTTCGAGATATCCCACAGAAATTTGGTGAGCGGTCGCATTCTTAATAACTCTTTCGGAACCGAGAAAATCGGTCCACAATTTATACATATTTATATTTCGAGGGTACTTTAAAAATACCAGCACCTTTACTTTTTTGCAATTACTTTTTTCTTTCACAGCCACCGCTTTAAATTTCCCTTTATCCACATAACCTTTTCGCAGCTTTTCCCAATTTCTGTGTATGTCCGCACAATTCTCCATAGACCTGCCACATTTACTACGGTCTTACCATTGCGGCAGCTTTGCTATTTACGCGAATTTCGCATAGTCAAAATTTTAAAACAAAGTGCATAATGCATATTTTATAAAATAGTAAGCGAGCTGGTAGAAGAACGAGCAAGCAGTAAAGGCACGCGCGGAGCGAAAATTAATTCAAACATACATCCGTACATACATAGGTACATATGTATCTACAGATATACAGATGTATGTACGTGTTTATGAAAGGTGAGGTGCAAATATGCATAAATGGAAACCCAAGCGGCAAACCGACTATGCGCTGAATTTATTCGAATTGCCAGCAAGTGTTGCTTTTGCATAGCTTACAGCTTACGGGCTTACATACATAAATACATATGTAAATGCATAAAATGCACTCGTGTGTATGTACTTGGACACATATAATAAAAACATTGTTAAAAAATTTGTTTTTGTATTTATTGCACTGGCCATTTTTTGTTTTGTTATTTTCCTTGATTTTATAGCTTTTCTGTTGCACTCATTACTTTTTATAGCACAATTAGCTGCGAGAAAAAAAAAATAAGTGCTACAGTTCGCACACGCATACATTGAACGCTATATATTCTACAATTTTTCATTTTGTCTTGGGCGAATGCGGACGATGACAGAGAAAAAAGATAAGCGGAGAGTGAAAACATAATTATACCTACAGGATGTATTGGGCCTGCATTGTTCGAAGCTAGGTGGTGGAGCATTATAGGGAGGCAACTGGTCATACAGGACCTAAGTTAGTTGTGAAGAAATCAAGAAGTTGAGATGAAATCAAAAATGTAGAAACCTCTTTACTTCTATTTTAAAATTTTGAAATCCAGCCTTGCGACTTACATGTCCAACCTAAACAGCAGATGATCATCAGATACTTAATTTAGTTGAAGCCCATATAATTTTATATGGTGAGGTTCAACAAATCGGTGCTGACGATCTTGGCATGCAAAACGCTTTGATTTCCGGGGAAATATTTACATATATATTTCTCTTCGGCTCAAGCTAATAAAAAAGTATAATAATTTTGTATCTATCTAATTCAGCACATGAAAAGAGAGTTATTGAAAATGTATGAACTGAAAAAAGGTTTCTTGCAAGATAATAAAAATCCTTGTCAAATTTGATTAGAGAAACCCCAACAGAAGATATTGCCAATTTTACTGGTACTCGAAGTCGCTTACCGAGAATCTTCAAGAATTCGAGTTTAGTCCAAAAAAAAACAAGAATTATTATTATTAATAGCGCGTGTATAAAAGTCACTTCTGGCATAAACTTTGCGATAAGAATTCGATTTGAGCGTCCCAAAAACATCTAAAATTAAGTTTGTGTTGGACTATGCAGATGCTGACGGCCGCTGTGGGTGAGTGGTTAGAGGCGCATACTATCACTCCACAGGGCCTAGGTTTGATTCGTGGTCCGGGTGATATCTAAACCAGAGACAAACAGTTTGTTGTTAACAGCGGACGCCCCTCGGCAGGCAATGGCAAACCATAGAGTGTATTTCTTCGATGAAAAGGCTTCTCACAAAAAAACATTTGCCGTTCAGATACTGCAGTGAAAAAGCAAAAAGCGGCAAGAATAATGGAAAATGCAGTAAATGAAGAAGAAAGCAAGCATCAAAATACTTATTTAAAGCAACATTTTTAGTAAATCATATTTTTAAAGTCTATTTTCACCGATTTTTAACTGCGGATTAATCTCATTTAAAAATTATAGGTAAATAAAATAAAACAGCGTACTAATTGTTATTGCATAAAAGCACTTAAATTATACAACTTTTAGTTGACTTTTCAGTGGAAATGGCATATTGCAATAATGTATTAAA
Source organism: Rhagoletis zephyria (assembly GCF_001687245.7). NCBI lineage: Eukaryota > Metazoa > Arthropoda > Insecta > Diptera > Tephritidae > Rhagoletis > Rhagoletis zephyria. The sequence continues at coordinate 35,606 of NW_016159079.1, forward strand.
ATCGCTTTGTTTTTAAAAATTGTCGAAGCATTAAGATTGATGAGACTTAATTGAAAATATAACAAAGCGAGGTATCTTTAGTGAATGCCTTTAATATATCTTATTGCCAATGGACCTTTGTTTGAGCAAATAAAAACTATTCCTAAAAAAACAAAATCAGTTCATCGAATAACCGGCAGCGAGAGGTACGGTCGGACTTAACTAATTTAATCCGAATAATTTTTAAAAAATATGTTCTTTAAAGCATTTATTTATATTTCTAAAGCGTTTGCTAATTGGATACACCCGATCTCCTACATAGGCAGCCACATCGCTGTTAGTTATGCAACAATGTTTGTACCGGTGGTGTACCCGCACATAAATAAAAGCCATCCTCATCCAAATTAGTAAAAAGCACTAAATAAATACAAAGCAGCTAAGCAATAATTTTGTTGTTGCTGTTCACTTTAATGTATGAGCATGTATAAAAAGTTAAGTTAGTTCGCACTCACCAGAAAACTGAACGCTTCTGGGATATAACTATTGATATTAGGTGGTGTGATGCACATCTGTAACGTAAAAAGAAGAAAAAGAAAGAAATTTTGAAGTTGATTTCGTTTTCTCTTTTTTTTCATTAAAATGTCTGTTTTTTATTTAAATGAAATTGCAGTTTTTGTAGCAGATATGTATGTATGTATTTTAATTGCATAAAAGTTTAAATTAGGTTTTGCAAGCTGTTTTTTTTTTTTTTTGTTGTTTGTGTGTTGCTCTACATATTGCTTTCTAATTGCAAATGGATTTGTTTTCGTACAGTGGGCGAACTGAAACAAGCGAAGAGTGGTGTTAAATGCAACAAAACGGGAAAAGCAGCAAGCAAGCGATAAATTAAAAAATGAAAATTCCAAAGGTGAATTTAACGTTAAATGTTTGCTTTTTGTTTTTGGTAAAAATAGTAGTTGCGGGTGCCAAAAAAAGTATCTATATTTGGAGATGTGTTTTTTCGGATTTGGTTGCAGGAAAAACTCAAGGCTACATGCATATAATAACAAAGAGGAATAAAATTGAAAGCAAAGTTTAAATAACTTGCGTATTTGGCTGGCATGCTGGGATTTTTCCTGAAATTATTGCATAAGAGATATCAAGTTTCTATGCTTTACTTCTAATTTATTATAACAAAAAATTATAATATACTATTATTTAATAAAATAAGGCTGTATGTATGCAAGCCATTTGCATTTTATTTACGGCATTCGTTTTTGCAAATTTAAAATTTGTAACAAAAAAATTGTTTTCCTTTATTTTAAACATTGATATACTATACTTAAAGCCAATATTCAGACACGAATACAAACACATGCAGCGCGACTTGTGCATAGATATATACATATGTAAATTGTATTAAATATATCATATTTTAACTTTTGGTCTTAGGCGAGTATCTCATGCATCGCTGGGGAAATAGTGTGCAATTTTTACGGCAGGGAGGTGGTGGTTGAAGGGCATGGCGGATACTATTGTTTGACTGAGTAGAAATGGTTGCTGCGTAACTCAATATTATAACAAATATTAATATTAATATTATAAAAAAACTAGCTTAAACCCAGTATATAACACTTATTCTTAAGGTGCTTTAAAGATAAATATTATTGTCATACAAGCAAATAAAAAAAGTTGGCCGTATTTCCAAAATGTTTTCTTTTTTTTGCCAAACCTAGGGGTCTCCATTGGACAAATTTTTTTAAATATCTCTACTGGAAAAGTGGAAATACTTCTTTGCAAAAGTTTAATACTTTTTGTAGAGCTTTAATATACTGGCATTAGAGGGTACACTAGGGTGATAACAACTGAGATATAGTCAATTAACTTTGAAACAAAATATCGTTTTCCTCGAGCTAAAAACATCGATATATAATATTTTAAGGTCGTATTGTAAATGCCGAAGATATGACTAAAAATGTAAAAAAGCGATCCCCACGTTCGGAAAATTTTAATTTTAATTTTTATTTTTTAAATTTTCTTGCAAAAATACTTTGTATTAGAAATTATAATAATTTATAAAACTTTTCGTTGGATTTTGGTAACTGTTTTTTACGATTTTGGTAACAATAGAAAACCACGGTGATTAGTAGACATTCACAAAAGCAGCGGGTCATACACGATTTTCAAGCCAACCAGCATCTTTGATGGGCAAATTAAATCCTTCTTATTTCATTTTAGAAATTTTAAATTCGAAACTGTTTTTTTTCAAATAAATTATTGACTATACATACATACATATGTACATACTAGTATATTTAGCTTGAACGTATGTATGTATGTATGTGCATACATTTATTAATATGTACCTATTAATTTAATATTTTTTTTCCAATCGACAACTTTCCTAATTAACATCGCCAATTCGACAATTTGTTGCTGTTGCTGCTCTTTGTTGTTAACCCTGATTAGTTGGTATTTGGGATGGGGTGTGTTGTATGTATTCTGTCTTTTGAACCAACAAGCGTACGAACAAAAGCTTTGACGTGTAACTTGTCGTTTGCCGCTATTTGTCTTATGGATAAATTTTGATTACTACATTATTTAAATGCCTAATTAACAACCTAAATACGCATAAATTATAATTTTAGGCAGACAACAGGTAGGAAGTCAATTCATGCGCCACACCACCGAATCCATATTTAATCCAAAATACAAATGTATAAACATTCTTACATACATACATACATAAACATGTGTATGCATGTTGGCTGTGCGTTGCGTGGAGGCTGCACGCAATCTACACATTCACAACCGACAAAATTTTTTTTATGGAAATTATTTTGATTTAATTAAAAACATACACATACCGACGATGTTTTCAGTTAATATTTACATTATAAATTTCGATAATTACTAACAAGCTGTTGTTGTTGCTGCTGCTTTTACTTCAATACCTATGTACATACATATGTACATGGCTAACTAACTGCCGAGAGAGTATCTTATACTAAATATGCAAAATTTATAATCTGAATTTGAATTGTAATGGGAGTGAAAATGCGTAAGCGAATGATAAGCGATTTATGTGTGGTTACATGAATACTATTTGACAATTGATGCATGACAATGATTAATGACAACGAAAGCGGCAAACAGCTGGGGTGATGAGTAAATCTAAGCGCGTAATGAAGTGATAAATGATGAAGTGACTGGTTGGCTGAGTGAGCTGAGTGAGCTGAGTGAGCTGAATGGCCGAGTGTGACCGCCTGAGAGTGTTGGTTTCTTGAAGTGGCAATTCAGGCTAAAGGAATTTTGTATTGTTGTATGGGGGTATGTATGTATGTATGTTTGTATGTATGAAGATTACTTTATTTGAGTGACATTGTGTTGCTTGCCTAGGAGGCTGGGCTGGTTGTTGACAGCTGTCCAGAGACGAGCAGTTGGCCAATTAGTTGTGCATTTTGCAACTTGAAGTGCTGGGCGGTGTGTTGTCCAATAAGGAGTTGAATTTAATTAAGTCAATGAAAGTGGTTTAGCTAGTGCAAGTGGTTAGTTAAATATCCATTTAGGTATGTGCATAGCTTTGTGTTCTTATTAGACTAATAAAATCAAGTAAACAAATTAAAGCGGACGTATCAAAAAACTAAAGTCCACATCATTCATTTTACGTTGAACTATTTTCAGTTGAGCAGAGTTAGTGGATGTTGCTCAGATTGATTGCTGTTTCGGGAAGAAACTACTTATGTTTATATGTTAAAAGAAAAATTTATATGCACTTATGTACGCATATACATACATATATCCAAAGTATTACACCAATAAAAGTGAAAAAAAAACTTGGCTCTTGAGTAAAACCACTTAAACCTTAGCAATAAAAACTTAAAAAAATGGTAGACCACATGCCAATCTTAACTCAAGCACACACACACACATTTGAGTGATGTGACAAATTTCAACAACGAATACAAAACAAATAGGAGATGACTCGTAGAATATTTGAAAATGTGTAGCAATTTCCAAGAATATCAAATGACAACTGATATTTTATGTCATATCTCAAAATTGTGTCCTCAATTTTTTGCTACACATATAAGAATATCCATATGTACGTATGCAAGCGTGCACAGATTTATACGAGTAGATATGTATGTATAAAAGTTGTCGAGGATTTGATTTTGCCTAAGTGGCGCTCTCAAGCGGCCGCCAGACACCAAAAAGGATATTGCCGAGGCAAGTGGCGGCATAAATGCACATACATACATACATAAATTCAAAAATGTATATTTGTGGGGGTGTAAGTGTACAGTCATAACTCTCCTATGTATGTATCGGTGCTTGTAGGCACTGCTGAATTTAAATTTGTCAGCACTCGCACGAACACAACCAGACGCACAAGGCCCCACAGAGCATTTTAGGCAAATTGTTGTCATATGTCTTCAATTTCTTTTTGCTCTTAAAACATGTGTGTCTGTTGCTCCACAGCAACTGGCCATATGCGTAATATATTTTGGTTCGTCATTCTGTCGGGATGGCCACAGCCACAGCCACAGCCACTACTCAGTAGGTAGCAGGTCTGTGGGGAGTAATTTTCTGAATGAGTTGAAATTGAAGGCATGACATGAAATTTTAATTAAGTGCTTGTACGTGTAATTGGAAATATCATATGTACGATATATATATGTAGTTACACATATGTAGAGATTTTAAGAGTAGGACAAGTTACGAGATTTTCATATAAAATTCCCCTTCGGCAGATGGCTACATACAAAATAAAGTCTTTGTTGGTCACTGCGCTTGCCCAAAATAGGCCAACATTGTTCGGTAATATTGTCATAAATGCATACATATGTAGTTATTGTAAAATCACAGATATATGTATGCACTTACATACATACACATGTACATATTTCAGTTTTTGCTTTGTCTTTTTTTTCAATACTTGTTAAAATGAAATGCCTGTTAATTACATTGATTAACATTTTAATTGCATACTTTCGGAAGATTTAGCACGGCTATGTATTTTGCGCGTAATGCGCTCCGAAATTAAATAAAGAAAATTTAACAGAAATTCGTCTCTCACATTGTAAATACCAACAATTATTCTCTCTGGTAAGAAGATGATACCCAAATGAGACGGGAAAACTATTTTTATGCTTCTTCCTTGCCTTCGCCATTATTAGTTATGCTTTCAGAAGGAAAAAGATCTATTAAATAGAGCAAAAACATATCAGACTACCCTTCGGACCGGAAACATATCAGATTAACCGAATTGGCCTGCCCAGAGACAAAATGCGGGCACTGCTTCGGAAGCGATGGGCCGTTTGGCACATTATTTTCTTATCGCCCGGCCCTGGACTGGCAATTATTAATATATATTTTTTACTACTGCTTAATGAGTGAGTGAGTGAGTGAGTGAGTATGTTTGTTGCTCTTTCGCGCTCAAACAGCTGAACGTATTTCAATGCACATTGCCACCTGATAAGAAATTCTAAATCAAATTAATCAATAAGATAAACTAAATAATTTAATTTGGGTACCTAACAAAGGAGAAACTATTTTAGAAATGGGGTTGCCACTTCATTGGTTTTGTATATATATTATATTTTAACAAATTTCACTAATAAACCGCAACTTTTTAATACATACAAACGAGTTTTTGAAGAAGGTTGCCACCTCTAAATAAATTTACAATGAACTTAGCTAACAAGTTAAATGAAATATTTAGGTTTTTTTTTATAAAATATTTTTGAAGAGGGCTGCGCCCAGTTTAAATGTTTCAGTTAAATTTAATGAGAGGTTTAATGAGAAATTACCAAAATTATCCAAAATATTTTTGATGAGGGTTGCTACCTGTTCTAAAAGTCAAATTTAACTTAGTTGCTTAAAATGCTCTGTGGTAGACACTTTTTTTAATTTCCTACATCGAATGCATTTCGAAATACGACGCCGAATTTTAAGCAATAGTTTTTGACCAAATGTTATACATCAAAACACGAAATAAAAAATAAGATGATTTTTACTAATTTAAAAAACTGAAAACGCCAAACTCATGCCTGAGTGATGGGCAGCAGCTACGAAAACAACGTGCAATCAAAGCAAAGAAGTAATGATTTTTTCTAGATTTCTTTAATTGCCAGCACAGTCGCGTTGTTATTCCAACTTGCCTGTTTTATTTTTCTTTTCAAAGTGCTACCCTTGCTTGTTGTTTTGCTTACACTTATGAAGAAGCGCATTTGCATTTTGTTTGCTTCGACTGTGACTTGCCAGCCGCAGCTGCCAACTGCACCGAAAGCAAAAACAAATGATTATAAAAACACAGAAATGAGTTGCCAGCAATCAATCGATGTAGTTTGGATGCTTAATACAAACATATATACATATGTATATGCATATGCTTTGCAGCCTCAGCCTCATCAGGTCACTCTGCTTCTTCTATAGTACTAGCATGTAATTACTTATATACATACGTATGTATGTTTGCATTTACTTTATGAGTTTTTGTTTTCTACTGTGCACTTGGTATGTGTTCATTATTTCCATGCTTCTTTTCGAAAATCGAAATTGGTCCATTTTGTTTGCTCTTGCAACATTCACTGCTGTGCCACATGCGTACAGGATCAATAAATATGTCGAACGCTTTGACACTAATGTGTTGAAAGATCTGTTCACATGGATTTGTTTAAATATTTGGTTATTTCTACACATCAAAGTGGGTGTGTGTGTGTGTGTGTGCGTACATATATTTGTGTTGCTGCTTGACGAAAAAGTGCCACCAACAGCTTAGTGAATATCTGGCCTGTGGAAACTGATGCGAATGCATCTTGTGGTTGCATGCCACATTGCCGTTGAATGATGGGAACGATAAGGTTGATGAAGTGTGGGTAAAATGCGAGAAATTTGTTTCATTTTATTTTTTTTTTGTCTTTCTTGTATATAATTAAATTTTTTCTCAACTAGCGTACTCTACAACCCTCTTCTAAGCATTTGTAGCTCCAATTTCGTTTTATCGATTTCTGGTACAATTTAGTTTACCCCACACCTCCCTGCATTATCTCCATTTAAAGCTGCTTTATAATCAGCGAGGCAATCCAATTTCCACACTCTATACTCCTGGGGCACATTTAGATTAGGAAATTCGACTCCATTCGTCATTATCACTTCAAGCACAATCTCTTGTTTTCTGGAAATGTAAAATGTAAACTCAACATTTTTAATTGTTTTCGAATTGTACATCGCACGCCCACACATTCCTACAGACATACAGACATACGTACATGTGCACGCTGCATACCACAACTGCGTTGTCTATATTGAGGCGTTGAAACGCCCAACTAATTATTGCTTAGCATAAAAGCAAGCGTACATACATACATGCGCACTTGCGAATGAAATAAATTGATAACAGCGGGCGTGGATTGATTTACATGTCAAATATTTACCAACGCTAGGCACAGCAACGCCTTACTGGCGCGGCCAACTTGCTGGTGGGAGGCGTATTGCCTTTTAAAGAAATTAAATATTTAGTAATTCAGAAAGTTTAATTGCCGCACTGGCTGGCAGTCACTGATGGATATGTAGCTGTCAGCAAGTACAAATCATTTAAGTAATTTACGAAAATCAAAGCCAAAAAATACGGAAAAATGCTTGGAGAAAGATTTGCCTTAGCTATGATTTTTTCAAGCTCAACGCATTGTAATAGATCAATTTCTTTTTGCCCTCTATTAGCCTACTTTCCAATAATGATTTTGTTTATCTTGAGGCTGCAAAAATGCTCGCCTTGCTTTATGTGCCGCAAGCGTTCATACTTATAGAGGCAATATATCCAATGATATATATGACTGCATACATAGCTCGTTTATTCATCAGCACATAACTCAGCGCTCGCTCATTAAAATTCACGCTGTAAAACTGCTACCAGTCAACTATTTAGTTTTGTATGCTGCACGCTTAAATGCCCCAAACAAAGATAGCTACAAAAAAAAAAAAAGCAGAATATTTGGCAACAATGCCACGTGCTTCAAGTGGAGCTCAAAATACATTTTCTACTAGCAATACATATTTACATTAATACATATACACATACGCAAAGTATATTGCCCATATACCTCCTTGCTCTACTTTCGCATGCAGTGCCACTTCACACCGCATTCTACTTGTAACACTTTACTGCCTAAATACCCACTTTAAATGTACATATCAAACTTTTTTCCACACTTTTTTCCATCGACGCCCTTTAGGGTCACATTTTTCAGTGGGGCTCCTTCTTTGTTGCTCGCTTTCAAGTCAGCTTTTCTATGTCTGTTTCAGTGTTTACGCTCCTTTTGTATTGTAATGGTGTAGCTCATTGAAAATTCCTAACATACGCTCTAATAGAATCATTAACGTCGTACTTCAGTTCATACATACACACATAACTATAAGTATACAGACATTCATGAGCTGTATTTATTTTTGTTTTGGCTTTGCTTTTCCTATCACTTACACACATATATTTATATACTTTTATTTGTAAATAAAATATATAAACTTTTACTTACATTTATGTAAGTTGAAATTTAATCGTACATTGGCGCTAGCTCCCCAGTTGGAAAATAGGTAAACACTTTATGAGGTAACCCATGTTTTCTTTCAGATTTTAGTAACGAAATGAACACAAATGGGTGCAAAATGAAAACTAAAAAAATTTTAAAATAATGTGTCGTCGAAGTGAAGTATTACCGAACGTCGAACGCAGGGTGAAGAATAAGTAACTGATAAGGCATTATTACGCGCTTCTATTTCTTACTGGGTTTGTATGTTGGTGTGCATGTATTTGTCAATAGACATTTTGTAGCCTTTTTGTTCTTCTTTTGTATTTCTGTGTAAATATTTGTCGTTTACGATACGCATTTTTACTAGGAGTTTACGTGCCACAAGTTAAGATATTAAATACACTAATCGTCATTTGAATAGCGCACTCTTTTAATCCTTAGCATGTGCAAGTTCTCCTTTTGTTTGTTTAATATTCGCTGATTTTTGTTTAGCATATTTTACGTGTAACTACGATTTTAAAATTTTATACATATAAAAAAAAATTCAATAAAGGGGTCCAGTAAATTAGTTAATAATATTTTTAGAAAAATTTGGGCTATGCAGTTCTGTAGCCCATTCAATTCTAGCACAATCAAGTGCAAGTTTCAAGGTCCTTTCAACTACTCCACAACCCTAGAAAGATGGGTGTAGTACCTTTCTTCCCCTATAGTAATAATCTACTAATTACAACCGATATTAAAATATCAAAAATATGCTTCGAACAGACTAAATGTCGGTACAGTTGTTGTTCAACTAAAGTCACTTTATATTCAAAAATGAATGTGGTAAATTAAGTGACTTATACCATCAACCTTTTAAGCATTTGGCTGATAACTTTTTAGCGATATGGATATTGATGGAAGCGTTAAATTGCCTATAGCTAGCTCAACTTCTAAGCAGACTCAGAACCTATTTAACTACAATAAAACCCTCTTAATTGTCTTTCAGCGAAAGAACAGCATCCAATGAATATTTATCACGTTCAACACAGTCATACATACATATGTATGTACATAGTATGAATGAGAAAGAGAATGTATAGTGCCACAAAATTTCAAAATCGTTAACTTGCATTTTACTGCGCTACGCATAATTGGAAAATGTGGCAACAAAATATTGTCATTAGCATAAAAAATATTAAAATGGATTCTTTTAAATGTACTAACTTTTCGTTTATCTATTTGAAGATTTCCTTATGTGCACATTTGTTTGCTCACTAAAAGCGCATTTTGCTCGAAAAGTCACGCGCCATTAGGAAAATATTATCTGCAGCATAAGTGTACTTACACATACATATTGGTATGTGCGAACATGCATGAAATTATATGTAAGTAATGAACAGACATACATATGTACAAATGTACGTATGTGTGTTCATACATACCTAAATATAGCTATTTTGTCCTACTTTATACATTATTACTTGTATGTTTTCCTAATGAAAGCAGCTGTATGTTTACATACCGAAGAAAGCTTACATATGCACCTGTAATAGAACCGCATACATACATACATACATACATACACATATGCTTGTGCTCATTAAAGTGTGGGAGTGTTAAAAATTTTTAGAGTGGAAAACAATTAAGGTTAATCTACCAAATGAAGAAAACTTTCACTATTTTCAATTTGCTACAAATCTCGATTTCTTATCTGCTTATACATACATATATATAAGAAATAAAAAACAAAACGAAGCTTGAGTAGGTATGTGGGTTAGTAGTTTTGTGTTTAGATAAATATTTACGCTTTCTTTATGCCGCTAAAAGTGTATGTAGACATAAATATGTACTGTGAATAGGATATTTATTTGTATAAGTTATGTATAAAATACAAAATTTGATTCTTGAAAAATATTTCTACTTTTACATTTTATAAGTGCAACCGAGTAAGTTATTGTATGAAAATAAATAATACTTATGTTTGCTAAAAATGTCAAAAGAAACGCTTGATATTATTGCATTTTCTACCTCCAATAAATACTTTTTATTTATTTTTTTAAATGAAGGATATTTTTTCAAAAAATGATGCATTCCCAGCAAATGCTGTTTCTACTTAAATACATATGTACATATGTAAGTATGTGTACACTTCGTCAGGCCACATACTGTTGGGTACATACACAGACATATAGCATAATCACAAATTCTAGTAATCAAGCAGTCCGTAATCTCTCCGTTTACCTATCCATGCGCTCGTTAATATGTACTTATGCTTATATGTACATATGTATGTATGTATGTATGCACTCAACCTGTTCAATCGTCCAACAAAATGACTATCTGGGCATCTTGTAGCCAGCTTCCTTTTTTCTACAAAACTCACTGGCTCCCCCTCAGAGCGCTATTCACTTTCCCAGGTTATGCGCTTGGATTTCCTTTTGTCCTTCTCTGATTTCATGATGCTTATACATATGTATGTATGTAATATATGTGTTGCTTTTTTACGAGTTGGTATTTTTTCGATTAAAATCTTTAAATCGAAATTGAATTTTATGTGTGACAAACGCCCTCGACTTACTGCTATGGGCCTGCCTATATATGTACATACATACGTACGGATGTATGCATTTGTAGATGTACGTACATACATATGTACATTAGGTTGTGACACACATTTTTATGAACAACTTTATTAATATAAACGATTTCGCAGGAGCTTCGGAATATTACTAAATTTTTTTAAACACGAGCACGTAATGAGGATCAAAATTACCGTCTTTTACGAGAGGTTGAATGTAAACGAAAAAACAAATACCAGGGTCTTCAAATGGAGTGAGAGAATTTAGTTCGCCAGTATGACTGTGTAAACAAAACTACACCCAATAAAGGATTTTTAGGTGTGGAGAACAAAAAAACAGCAAAGATATGGCACATCCTCATGTACATATGTATGCCCTTGGGTATGACAAAATAGGTGTTCTCATTGCTACAGTACATTTTTTTTTTTTGGTGATGTGTATGCTTGTATGTCCATGACTATTTCTTCGAATGCTAGTAAGTATGTAGGTATTGTCCACCACCATAAACATTTGATTCCGATAAACGTTAGATATGTTTAGATTTTCGTTTTCCCCTAAATATATACTTATGTATGTATGTATTCGATTGAATTTCGGCCATTTTTTACAATCACTAAATATCTAAGAAGTCTGTTCACTACTTTTTTTGGCCTTTGGGGTTTCAATGGGATGTACATACATAATACATATATGGTAGTAGTATTGTGTTGGTAATTTGATATTTTTTTCGTTGAGATTTTCCAGATTATTTAAATTCGTCAGCATCCTTGGCATGTTTTCTGCTTATCTTAATGTATGCAAGTTATTTGGAATGGTTAGCCTTAGGGTCGCAGTGTTAAATTTAAAAATCATGATTATGGATGCTCGGTACTTATAATATTCTTAAGCATATCAACTGCTCTAAATTTCTTAAATCAAACGATCAGTTCATGGCAATTACTTGCAGGATCTTTGCACTCCAATATTGCTGATCTACTTACTTTTTTTCAGAGTATTAGCATTTGCTCTAAGCTCCGTTTACACTTCCTTTTAGCTAGTACTGGTGGTTCTACAGGAGTCTTGTCTGCTTTAAAGTAACTATTGATATGCGTATGTATCTAGGCACATACATACAATAGGATATATAATCGGTTTACATGCAGTGCTATCAATTTATTTATGCATATGCTTGCCCAATGAGTGTTGTTTGCCTTATACCGGTCAAGTCAAAGACGGAAGCTATGTACGTATGTACGTATATTACAGCAGTTCTTCTCAGTGGTAAGCTAATTGCCTCAAATATCAGTTCGTATTGTATTTCCGATTTCTTTTCTCCTTCTTCCTTTTATATTTGATCTTACACACCAAATGTTTGTATATGTATATACATACAGATGTAAGGAACAGCTGTAAATATGTCACCGTAAATTCTATTGGTGTTGTTGCTGGGCATGCCAATAGCTTTGTTCTTACATATCTTCCTATGCATTTAAGTACAGCGAGTATTTGTAAGTGTATGCCAGCGTGATAATGTTGTGTTTATATTTATACTTTTATATATGTTTTGTTTGTATTTGTTATTATTATATTGTAGTTTATTCCCTTTTGGGATTTGCCCATATGTACACTAAGGCACAGAGCACATTAGAGCGATACGATAGGCGATACGATACGCGATACGATATGAAAGCGACATCGACATGCAATATAGGTATGGGTATTTGGGAATTGGTCGGAAGCGATGGAAACTGTGCTCACTTGCACAACAGCGACACTGCGGCGACATACGGTATCGCGCGTGTCGTATCGCTCTAATGTGCACCGTGCCTAAGAGTTACATACGACTGTGTGTGGCTCACTCGTGGAAGTTACTGCGCTGCATAAGGTAAGGATTATTGCACGCTTGGCAAAAGAAATGCCAGGATATTTATCCTTAGCATAGACAAGAGAGAGTGGTTTTTTTGCAACTTGCTTGCCTGCGCAGCTTCTTATAACTTTACATGTGTTTTTGTTTTTTCTATGTTTGCATATTTATGGGTTCTGTGGTGCTGTGGTGCTGTGGTGCTGTGGTCTGTGGCCGTTGGCTGTAAGAACAACCGACCGAACAGAATCGGCTTAGCGGAGATTTACTTTAGAAATTTTTTAAAGTTGAAAATATTTGAAACCTTTGCGATTGCATGCAATCTTAATTTGATTTAAAAATATGCAAATGGCAACGTACCGAAAAAAATTTCAGCGCAGCATGAAATATAAAATGGCGTTTGTAGGTATTGGTTTTAGAAAAATTGTGTCGATTTAAAAAAAAACGAAACTTGTGCAATTTAATTATGGCTACTGGCCTACCGTGGATTAAAAAAGATTTCCAATTTAGTCAATTCGAAAACATAACTTATAGATTTTTACTCAAAAAGTTTTCGCTAACAGGCCATGAGACAAAAATATTCACCGAAGTAACGCCTGGACCTTAATATAACACCTGGTAAAGGTATGGAACTTAGTTTTCTTAAGATTTAATAGATATATAGAGAGGATACTTATTTGGTTCGACGGACTTGAGAACGATACGAATGTACCCTTTTAACGAGAATGCCGGAGAACTAATTGTGATTTCGTTTCTTCCAAAAAATGATGTTACACTCAACCCACAAAAAGGGCTTGTTTTTGCCTTCTTGTCCTTGTCTAGCTCACACATTTCATAATATTGTCTTTTTAAAAAACCACCTGATTTTCAGGACAACCATCTCCCCTGACAATAGGGCAGAAAATGTGCCTTTTTTGCCATACAAGAGTGTGACAGTTTAAGAAACGAACACAAAGGATAATACTAACCGGAACTCGAATAGGACAACAAAACTGAAGACGCAGACAAATACGTAGACAAAGGCGATGACGCACTCTAAGAGGAATATGAATACAAAGTAGAATACGAAGAGGAATACAAATACGATTACGAATGAGAACCCTAACAATAGAGATAATATAACTTTCTGCAGCACTTATCGAACTTAATGAAATTAATTTAAGGTATTTTAACTTTCGAAGTGTAGCCGAGGTGCGTAACTTTTTGGGTATTTTTCGAAATTATAATTTTTCCTAACTGTCACTTTACAGAGGACAGCGAATACGTCTGCGCGATGAGGGCACATGTATCAGAAAACCTTCTTCGAACATTTTTTCTTACACTAGGGTACTCTAATGCACTCAACGAACAGACCCAATGTCAAATAGCCCATCGGAAACGATTGCCTTTATTCGGTACGCGGAAGCATTGCCCCTTCCTAATATAAGGAGGTAACCACAAACAAACTTTCAAACTTTGTACAAAAATTATCAAAATTCCACAAATTTTACCAAAAGTCCCCCAAAAACTTTAAACCATTTATTCAGAATTTTCAAAATACCTCATTACTAGATACATAAGTAAGTGTGCTACATTACAGTAAATTTAAACGTTAAAGAAGTTCATATTTGTTGGGATAAAAAAGCACTTCAATGTTTAAATTCACTGCGAAAACCGAATAATAACAGTAATGTAGCACACTTACTTGTGTACCTAGTAATGAGGTATGTAGTTAATTTTTTTGCCCTAGCAAACCAATCGATGACTATGCCACTAGGTGAATCAGAGCAGATCGTTCACATTTAAAGAAAATCACCAAAAAGAAAAACTAAGCAAAAACCTAACATTTTTTTGCCAGCACGAAAATTGGTGCACATGACGACAGTACAAGCTGACTTCCGCTTGCCGCCATGCCCCTGCTACCCTTGCTGCTAATCCAACAGAGTCAGCCAAAGATAATATTACCAAACTACGCCCTACTTGTCGTCGTCGTCGTCGAAGTCGAAGTCGATATCAGCAGCACGCCGAGGCATTGTAATAAAGCGCACTAGTTAGTTGTGTTGTTGCAATAAGTACGGCGCTCAAATAAATGATGGCAATACTCGTACTACATACACACATACTACCAACTGGCTATGAGCGGCAAGGTGCAGCAGGCTTTGAAATGCTATACATAAATACATATGTACATAGTTGCATATGGATACACTCTTATATATGTATATGTGTCCAAATATGTATGCTGGCATTCGGCTTTGTCGATAAATTTTCAATTGACCCAAATTTTTCACATTTTTTGTTTGGCTGTGTTGACATTTTCTCCACTTTCTCATGTTCTCTTTGCTTTCCTTCCGCTCGAGCTCCAAGTTCCTTTTCTGATTTTTTATTCTTTTTTCGGGGGTTTCCTGCCCGTGTGCGCGCAGTGCTTTTTCCAATGCTTCTTGTTTTGCAATCGACCAGTATGTGCGTATGTGTTTGTGTAAGTATACATATACCCGGTCGGAAAAGTGCGTTACATGCGTGATAAATAATTCAATGCATTTCTTATTATTTTTATATTCTATTACTGATAAACGTGTAATCGGCAATCTAATGAATGCAAAAAGTCCCAAAAAATTCTTATTAATCTGCATACAATCCTCGATTACTAGGTAATACAAATTTGAATGCCGCACCGCCGTGGGCTGTTTTACTGATTATTTTGTCGATTATTATACACTACATTTTCCCACTGGGTAGTTAGATGCAGCAAAAAAATAGTAGGCTGCGTGAGCTAAAGCTGAAATTAGTCAAGAACGTAAACCTACCGGTACGTAAACCCGAGTCAGCTGACACGATCTGTCTTACCAAAGCGCCATGTAAATGAAAACTCAACACCGCAGAATTTTTCTGTAGTTGTAGCCCGTAGCGCAGAAATCTGCGGAATTTAGATTTTTCCGTGTCAGCTGATTTCTCCTTCTTTAGATGGTTGCCACTTCGTCAGTTTTGCAGATGGTAAAAAAGTTATAAGTTCCTATTCGAAATATGTTTAAAATATTTGAAATTTACTATTAAATAAGGTTTTTGTTGAAAACTAAGTAGTTTATATTTAGTTACAATCTATTATAGCACGAAAAATTGTGGTTGAAAGGGTAAGTTTATGAAAAGGCATTGAAGAGTGGCAACACTGTAGTAAGCAACACTGAGGGCTCCAGTAATCGACAAAATTCTGCGTATACAGACTGCGTTTAAGTATACGTTCTGCGTTCTCGACTAATTTCAGCTTTTGGCTTCAGAGGCTTGTGGACCGCGGGGCACCACTATGTTGGACGCTCGCTTATACGATTCTTTGTGCCTTGATTCACTGTACTGTGTACTGCTTACAATACTCGTTATGTGGCAACATTTGTTTGTGCAACGTTTTCATTTTCATTTGCAATTGTTGCGAAAACGGGCCAAATGCATACTTTATTATGTCAGCACGCAGAGAACGAGGGAAAGCCGGTGAAAACCGAAAGCCGAAAGCCGAAAAATGAACGCAAGTAATCGATGCAGCAGTCGACCGAGTGCCACACTATCGATGGCTCAGTGGAAAGCAAACAAATACAAATGCTGGGCCTACACACATTGTTCTGTTGCAAGTTCGCTGGCTTGCACCGCAATCAGCTGCAACTGTGCCAAACGGAATAATTTTGACAGCTCCTCGCCGAAAGTATTTATCTTTACATTGCGCCATCTGCCCTTTCCGCCGCTACACCTCCTTCCAGCGCTGCACTGTGCGGTTTTGCTCTTTGGCCTTTGACTGCGAGTATGCCACAATAATAAATAAATTGCATTTACGAGTTGGCTTTTCTTTCGTCCAAGTTGCATCGAGAGTCGGTCGATTCACCAATTTTCCGCTTTTTCTCCTTTATTTCTTTATTTCAACTTTTTCATACACACAGATACGACTGAAAATTGAATTGTTTTGTATTGTTGAAGAAAAAGCGTGTGTGTGTGTGTGTGTGTGTGTGTGTGTGTGTGGGTACGTTTGTCGGCTGGCGGTATTTTTGTGCTGCGATAAGTCCAAATACATGTGGCGTTTGTGCATACATATATGGAAGTATGTATGTATGTCGTTGACTTGAAATATATGCCACTTAGGCATAAATACTCTGGCGTCTACAGCTCCAACAGCTATGAAAAATGGGCGGCAAGCACACACACACACACACACAGCTGCACATTTTGTAAAATGTTGCCAAAAAATTCATTTTATATAGGCAATAAAATTGCCAGACTTTATTTAAAGGGCCGAAGCAATGAATCAGCTTGTACTTTGGGGTTATGGCAACTTATGACAGCCGCGCGGCACATGAGAAATTGGCATACGTGCCACATTTGATATATTCAATTTAAAATTGCTAGTGGCAGTGGTGAATTGGTTTTTGGGGTAATGTTAACGGAGCAAAAATATTAGAAGCTAGCTATTCTTACATTTACTATTTATACTGAGTAAAGATGTTGGTTATCTTTTGTATTATTTCCATAAGGTGCAAATTTCTATAATCGCACTTGATGGCCAAAAAAGTTTTCGAAAGTAATTTTGTTTTTTGAGTCGGCATTTTTGCCATTTAAGTATTGAATAAAGCTACAGAAAGACCTGTGCTGAGAACTTTGTCGTTAAATTCGTTTGACTTGAAAATTTTCTTGAGAAATCAGCAAAAGCAAAGTGTATTGTTTCTATGGATTGTTGCGCCGCCTAATCCGAATTCGATGCACGCATGGCATTGGTGCCCTTCGTTTCATTTTGAATAAGGCTTGTCCGTATTGCTCTTGCCTTGGCCACAGACCTTTTCTCTGGTAAAGTTTGGAGCTTCAGAAGTTCAGGAGTGACTCGAGGAAACTTTTAAACCAATAGCGATGCTCCTAAGAAGAGGGGACCCATGGAGTTACACCATCATCAACTTTGCATTTAGTGTGTGGTAGAATGAACTCTTAAACAAAAACGTGGGAAATCTGGTCACAGGACTTCAAAGAACCATCGGTACACTAAGCTAAGCCTATCGGAACTTAATGTTTCTACATATGCACGACGAGGTCGTTAAAGACATTTGTAGGCTTAAAAGATATTCAATTTCAATTTCAATTTCAATTGTGGTTATCGGTGTGATGCAGTGTGGAGTTAGACGTAAATTGATAGATCTGAATCGGAGCGCTTGCTTAACTCCAATGCTGAGCCCGAGCTTACATATTGTAGGATTCTTATTGATGCCTCTAAAACTGACAGATGGTTAGGATCAGGAGTCCAGATATATCGAAGTCTGTAGTCTAGTTGTTGAGGGATCGCGAAGCTTTAGTCTATTTATTTCAGAACTAGTTGGCCAATGCAAGTCCCAACTATCAATTCTCCAACAGCTGGCGAGTGGCGAAACAAACGAACGAACTCAATAGCGGTCATCGATTCGCCAACAGTTAGCGAGTGGCGAAACGAACGAACTCAATGAGGTACAACCAAACTCGCTATCGTCTATCCGTGCTAGCTAACTTTGTTGTTGCTTTCACATGCAAACATGTTTCGGTAAGCGAGCGGAAGTCATAGCCCGCAGAAAAGTGACGAATCGAAGACGGCTCTGCCCTGGGTGGCAGACTTCGAAGCGGCTGCCGATATGCAAACCTCATGTTGCACTCAATCTCACAAAATAGATGGCACTGCAGACAACTTTTTGGGGTTGATGACTCGACCACCCTGCCTTGAAAAGGGTTGACCGCCACGTCTTTGCAAGGACGAGACGAACACACCTGAGTACTTTGGAAATCTGCTTGCTTTTAAGCACTGAATGTTGCTTACTTCTGTGCGCATTGTCGCCTAAGTTGACTATTTATTTTATTTCATACCTCAACTTCAGTGGCAACGCTTAGCCGTTAAAGTTGGCTTGGGCGGCAACATTGCCTTTGAAGTTGCGTGCTCTCTTTTCTTTGTTGTGGCTCAGGGTTTTTTTTTCAAAAAATAATTGAAAACAAAAACCTTCGCTCAAGTTAATCATTTCTGTTTCTATAAAAAATGCGCCATTCGTTTTCTCTGCTTTCACCCACACACTCTCGCAGGCATCAGCCGCTGGTGCTCTATCCCTTAGCTGCAACAGCCGTGCAAATGGTTGTCCACATATGTGTGACGCTAACAGTGCAACGTCGTCATTCGCCACTTATGTTGCAATTGTGCCTGCAGCACAAGTGTCAATTGCCTTTTGCAAACAAAAACTGCGCAAAAAAGTACAAAAAAAAACAACACTAAAGAAGAAAGGGAGCAGCGCTAAAAGCAAAAACGGAGCGCCGACTTTTGGTTGGCCATTGCCGTCGCTTGATTAGCTTAGCATGACGCTTGCGAGGCACAGCAAGTGCACTTGAGTATTCATATGAGCAACATTAACACAGTACTAACTACCGCTCTTACTACCTTTTCTACGGCACTACGTTCGTACTTAAGGTTTATTAGCTTTATAAAGGAAAACAAAAAATTAAAAAAAAATTAAAAATAAAATAAAAACTTGGGGGCAATGAAATTGATACCCAGCAACAGAGCGCAAGAAATGGTTGAACGAAATGCACAAAGAAAAATGGATAGCTCACAATCGTAAAATACATACATACATACATACAATTGTACATGCAGCGCGGTCTGACTTGAATGCAACTCTGTTTGCCTGATTTATGGGCGTGCGGACTGAAATGATTACTTTGCACAACCCCCAGTCCCATTCGCTGCTTCATAACAACGTTTTAATTAGTTTAATTAAAAGTCCTAAAGGGAAGAGAAAAATTAAAGCGGCGGCAGTTGAGTTGGTCTATGTTTTTATTATCTACTCCTTTTTTTGTGCCAAACTTTTATGCCATTTTACACATTTACTTTTTACAGACTTTTCAAAAAACAAAAAAAAAAAACACAAAAAGCGACCAAGTTTAAATATTTGAGGCTCTCAAATGCATTAATACTACTTTTCTCTACAACGCTGCAGCATACAAACTATACATTTTACAATTACAGCATATTATTTGCAACTACCCCTGCCACTTCCCCACTAGGGTATGTACTTAAATGCAGTCGCGACTGACGAAAGTCATAAAATGTTGCGGCACCGTTGGCGCGCAGAGCCAGTGAAAAGAGTAGTTAGGACCCGTACGCTGGCGTAGGGGGTATGGAACATAGATAGTAGTAGGTAGGCTTGCAACAATCACTGCCATATGATATCGAGCAAAACCAAAAAAAAAAAAACGATTTTATAATAAAAACTTTAAAAAGTTAAACAAAGCGCAGAGCAGCGCATGGCGGAAGTAAAAGCTTATGGGCGGGAAATGGTACTGGCTCGAAACTACTTCCTTGCTAATTAAATAGAGCAACCTTGTATAAACTACAAATACAGAGGAATAAACTTGCGATGGCTTACAGCAACAATGTATGTAGATATGTACTTACATTCAATCTGTGAGTTTGTGCAAAATTCTACGTTTGTATTTGTGTACATAGTTAGCGAGTGGGGGGAAGAGTGAGTGCAAATGGCATGCAAGGCGGCACAGCAATCCTTCCTGGTATAAAAAGGTAGTTAAATTTTAAATACTTAATTAAATGCAGGCCAACCGGCGCTTCAGATTTCGCGTGGTGAGCCAGCCAGCTGCGCTGAAAACGTCGACGTCTGAAGGAAGTGATATGACAGTGTTGCATAGAACGGAATGTATTCGAGCCAATCGAACTGGGATAGGTGCAGCGTGTGTGTTACTACTTACATACACAAATATGTTGGTGGGTTTGGCTGTCAAAAGGCGCTTAAATTAAAAGGACATCAACACTTAACGGGCGCTAATTTGTTTCGGAGTATCTCCGTTATGCAGGAAAAAGTACTTACATAACTAAGAAAAAGGGAGTAGGTATTGGTAATAATTAAAAAAGGTACATACTTTTATTTGAATGCGTGGACCATGAGGAGCAAAGGAGTGGTAAAAATAACATCCTTGAGTGTATTGTAGTATATAGTGTTTAGGGGTTGCATATGAGTAATTTGTACAAACAAAAAATAAGTACATTTTCATACATAGAGGAATGTTGGAGTTGCAGAGTAAATGGATAATGCGATGAGATTTATGACGGTTATATTCATAATAAAGCTAATACAGGTAACATATATTACATATATTTATTTACAATGACACATAAATACGAGTATGCTTACAAAAGAGTACCATTTCTGGCTCGTGAGGAACTACGCTCAGTGAAAATTAAAATTTTTGCAGAGGTTTTTGAACACATTTTTTTTAAGTTTGCCTTTAACATTAGACTATGTTCTTAGTTATTTTCAATGAGCGCAGTTCAAAATTTCTAAGTCCAAAGGATAAGATAGTTAAGCTGATTCGGTTTTTTTTATTTTATATAAAAAAAAATTAACCATTACAAAATTTTGACCTAACAAAATATTTTGAATAACTTTTTTAATTTTATTAGTGCCAAATTTTTTTCAATAAAGTTTATGTAATACATTTTTTTTAATTATTGGGTAAATTTTTTAGTCATACATTTTTTGGCTTTCAACTTAACTATTTAAACCTTGAAACTAATTATTTATTAAGCTTTAAAACTTACATTTTTGCAATCCTCAAAATCCATGCAGTGATGCCAATCTTGAACGAACTGTAATGAAAGAAAATACAAAATAAAAATTGATTAACAGCTGGAATAATAAACGGAAAGTGAATTTTATACAATCTAGGCGATCTTTATATAGCTTATATCAATTGATATTTTGATCAACAGTGCTTTCTCCTGTTTATTAAATTGGCAAATGGCGTGCCCAGAAGTATGCAACATTGTTTGCTTTACCAAATTCATTCATTTGTTCCTTCATACATTTGGGCAATTCTCAAATAGCCTGCGATTTTTTTAAGCAACAAATTGCAAGCGTCAGCTTAACTTGCTCTTCTGTCTCAGTAATTAGACTACTCTATGGAATCCAGATTACGGAGAGCTGGCGTACAAATCGAGGCATGTAGAATAAAATTTTGCTTAAATAATTACAGACAGAGCGGAAGAGTTAAAACAAATATTTTGAGCAATTTTAATATTTTTTTCATGTTCGGCCATAAAAATGTTTGTTGAGTGTCGTTTTTTATTTTTAAAATTGTATAGCCCAGTTTTTTTCTTTGGTTATTTTACTATGATTTACAGCGAAACACTGCAACTGTCAGCACCAACCAAAAGAGGCCAAAGGCGTAAGAAGTGCGTTGCAGCTACCGTAAAAATTTATTTTGTATGTAGTTTCGGTTTTCATTTTATTCCCCTAACTTGCATTTTATGGTTTTACTACTTTTAATTTGTTGCGCTTTGTTGTTATTGTTTCTGTTGTTATTTGTTGCCTATCGCCCGCCATCTATGTATGTATGTATGTACGATTGGTAGGTGCGGCCACACGTCATTTTGCTCAACAACTTAATTTGCTATGGGATCACTGGGTGAATGCTTAGAGCAACCGTTCAGCCTCAACAACGCTTTGATCGACGACCAAACGGGGGAATACAAAGCAACTTTACAGCAGCCTATTGTAGCCATATTTACAACTCTATGTTTCGCCTGAGCACCGCCCCCTTACGCATGCGCATTCTCTTCAGTAAGACGTATGTATGTAAGTAAGCCTTCTTCACAAATTTGCTTCTTTCTTTCTTTATTTTTTTTCGCTCGTCATTTGTGTTTTGCTTGTATTGTTGTTAAAGCTCAAGTCGGCAGCCGCTTTTAAATACTTTTTATTTTTGCTGCTTTTGCCTTTTTTATCTTTCTTCCGTCTTTCCTCCGTTCGCTTTGATTTATTGTGGTCCCACAACGTAGTAGCAAAGTCAATGCGCTTAAAAAACTATCAAATTGATTTATGCCAAGCCGTTTATTATATGCTTTACTTAGTTTAATGCTTTAGTTTAGTAGTAAGCGAATTTAAGTTCTAGTAGAGAGGCGATAATGAAAAATAAGTATACTCCACTAATATGTATAAAAGATACGCGCTGATATTCTAATTAAGTAAGCGATCTCATAAAATAACCGGCGCGGCACAGGAAGCTATAAGCATATTTTTTCGCTGTTTTGCGAAGTAAAATTTGATTTAAATTAGAATTATAATAGTATAAGTATTTGTTCTGTTGCTCAGGGTTTTATTAGCGCGATTGCGGCCGCCTGATAAGAATCAATTAACTATAGAAGGCCTTAGTTAATGCTTGCCTTTGAAAAAATATGTACCCAAAAAGAACTGAGAAGTACGTACGTTTATGAAGAAAAATAAAAGTTATGAAGAAAAATATAACTTGCGAATTCCCGGTATCAACAGCAGAAAAATACGAAATACCAAAAAATATCATCAAGAAAGAGAATAAGTTCAAAATATTCGCTTAGATATATAACTAGTGGTATTCAGTAATTTTTACTAGGAATGATTGCATGGAATATGGTGAGATATAACACAGAGCCAATGTGAGGAGGAAAGTAAAGTATTTATGGATATAGCAATATTTTGTTGTATTGAGTTAATTATATGGTGGAATTTATTAGTAAAATCCACGATAAATAATAATGGCGTCCTTTGCTGGAATCAGCGGGGCACTTCTGATCACTCCCATCTTTAGCATTCAAAGTTATGCTTAGCGTAGTAATAGCAAATATTTGGGATACGAGCATCCTACTCCGCTCGACCATCACAAGACGTCGCGACGCATGGGCTTTTCCGAACTTTTGAAACGTCATCTGATAAAACCGATTGGTGTCTACCGAGGCTAGCTCCAGTTGAATCCTTCTTTACATACATTCCTTTAAGGGGTGAATGGGATAGCCTTTGGAGCAGGGATCCAGTAAAAATAATCATGGATGGGTTAAAGTTAGACGTTAGAGTTGGAGGATGTGGCTATGTGTGTAGGAGGTTATTAACTGGATACGTATCAGTGTGATACCGACTAAGAGGGAAAAAATAAACGCCTGTGGTGCGATCGAACCAGGGCGGGAAAGGACTGACTTCTGTCGGGGTTGCCATGAATTAATTTCAAATCACGTTGATATGGGTTCCAAGAAACATTATAGAACCCTGAAAGATCTGAAACGGCTAGGTAGGGTACCTTTGATACTAGTTCTTCCAACAGATAAAATATAAGATTTACTGATACACTTGCGGGCTTTTCCTGCAAAGAAGGACCTTTAATCGGCTCTACGAATGCTGCGCAAAAGCCCTGACATGCAGAATTGCAAATTCCATCTGGTTGGTGGTCGTAGAAACTTCTTTAGTGGTAACATAATGGACAATATAAGAAATGGTTGAGTGAGTGCTCCGCGCTGTGCTAGAATCTAACCTAACCTAAAGGCGAAGTCAGAACAAACACAACAAATATCATATAAAATGCTTTCAATTACTCAGCCGTAAAGACACTGTTGCATACTCCCAGGCGCAATATTTTCTAATTGAGCTGCTAAACAAAAACGAGATTGTGGCTATTGCTTTTAGAGCTCCTGACAAGATTTAAATTTTTTTGAAGAAGCAGTTTCCAGCGGATGATTTACTAATTTTAAATGTATTGAAAGTAGTGGAAGGAAAATCCATTTCCTAACTGCATTTGCATAAGAATAAACAATAAAAGAAAATTCATGCCACACTCATTAATCATACATACATACTTTCTTATCGAAATGTCAAAGGAAATTATGTATAAACCCGTTCCGATTTAAAATTTTTCGAATAAAATTTTTCTTTCTTCTTTCTTTGCAACACAGCTGCCAGCTCAAATTTGCATCAAATATTTTCATTACAACAAATGTCAATACACGCGGGAATATGCTCCTATACACATCCACTACTAAATTCCAAGCACATTTGTGCCACTGAAATTTTCATGCTAAAGTAGCTTCTGAGCACCTTCAGGCTATGCGCGCACACATACACACACACACACACGCATGCGTGCAACATCCGGTCGCATCATTGATTACCTTGCTCAATGAAGTGGCAGGCGCATCTTCCATGCTTTGCTGGCATATATACCTACCATCCAATTCCAATTTCACCTTTTGTGTGTAGCAGTGAAATTTGCATAAATTCAATTACCTCAGATGATTCCCAGCGCTAAAACTTACATACATACACATGCACGTATTCACGAAGCTCCCGGCAACTGGCCGCACATCTGCGCGCATTTTGAGAGAAGTTTGAGTGAGTAACAAAACAAAAAAATTATAATAAAATAATAATACAAAAAGCGAACAGACATGCTTATAAATAATTGCACGCATACAATTGCAAACTCACACATACCCACAGGGAGTTATAAATGGGCAGAAACGCAAAATTTGCTATGCAGTGGCGAAAGGTAGGAAGTGCCCATGGGGATATATACGCACAGCATGTAACGAGTATGCAGTAAATCTCATTTACAAATAGTTCAAACCGAATGCAATGAAATATGCCGGAGTGAGAACCTAAAAGAACAACAAGAACCATTCAAACATGGAGTGTAGCAATAAAAAATGGGAAAAACTACGAGTAGTAAACGATTTCCACAACAACACAGCCCACTAGCACAGCTCGTTGGCAGTCCCTATGTGGCAAGTTGGACAATTCAAAGCGCTGATGATGACTTTGCTGCGCCATAACAATTGTAACACATTTCGCTTTGTGCTGTGCATATGATATATGCATACTGTGGTTGTTGTTGCTGTTAGTGTATACTATATGTATGTTGTTGTCATCGTTGTTCCTCATTTGGTTGATGACCTACCGCAGTGAACAGCGGCGACACATTGGCTTGAGGCGGAGACATTTGAAGAAAGGCAAATAGGAAAAGTAGCACCAAGAAGCAGCACAAAGCGAACAAAGGAAGACTGACAATGATTAGGACAAAAAAAAAACACACACACACACAAAAACAACTGCAGGCCGAGGTAAGCGCTGGCAAACACACAAACACGCGTGCGAAGAAAATGACGCAGCAAACATGGTGGCAATTGTCAACTGAAGCGTAGCTGCCAACCAATGTTTCTGAAAGGGACGCAAAGGTCAGCAGCAGTTCAGCCTGACTGAAATATGATGGCTGCCACAAGCGGTAAAACTGGCAATCGGTAGCCGGCACAGTAAAAGTCGATAAAGAAGAAATATGTATGCTAGCTACCCGGTTGCGCCAATGCTTCTGCTGCGGCAGCACATTGATTTGCTGGATAATCACGCGCATAATGGCGGTAATAAAATTAAAAAAAAAAATAAATATTAAAAGACGAAAAAATACGAAGAATAACGCCATAAAGTAATAAAAGTTTGTACGAAAAAAGAAGAAGAGCTGGCGTACCTTTAGCTGTGGAGAGCAAAGCGTATGGGACAGGATGTGTGTGCAACCTGCATCTGTACGGGCTGCCTGCGTCTCTTTCAGCAGCTCGCCGAAGCGGGCAAACAAAAGGATCAACGCCAACAAAGCCCCAGCCATAATAATTTCAATAGCAGCGCCATAATTCTTTTTTTTTTGGTTTTTTTTTGCAAAAAATGCTGTGGGCTTGCTGTGCAGCTATGCTGCAGTTGCATTTTCAGTAGCTGCCATCACTCAGCTGCATTGAGGCTTTTTGTGTGGGCCTCCTTTCCTGCGCCTTCTTTCTCAGGCCATGCCATCTCGGCATTTTCTGTGCTGTTGACGCTTTAAGAATAGTAATGAGCGCCTGTGCTGAGCTAAGCTGCGCTTCAACATGGGAAGTATTACTTTTATTTGCTTACTGACTTTCTGTGCAACAAAAAAGGGAAAATGCGAAGTAGCGTAAAGAGTGCACAGTGAAATTCGCTTTCATTGATGTCTTGCGCTCGCAAAAGTAAACATAGGTATGTAGATATGAGAGTTTTTCATTCATGCCGCCGATTCAGTTGGGTAAGTAGGTAGGTACGTAAGTAAGAAGGCCTTTCAAATAAAAATTGCAATGTTTAGGTCCAAAACCGACTTCTCTTCTCCACTGAAATTACTTTCACAGCCGGGCAGTATTTTCCAAAATTATTCTCTCATCTTTGCAAATTTTCGTAACTTTACATAAAAAAGTTCCAGTTGGCCACTACAAAAACTCATTTCATAAGCGGTTGCTGCAATTCAAAAGTTTTACTTTTCGTACTATTTGTTTTTTATTTATAAATGCAAATGCAATTTCATGCATTTATGGCTTTATATCAACGTTTGCTCTAAAATCCATTCCTTGACTTCTACTTCGCAGCGCTTGCTGTGATTATTATTTTTCTATTTAATATTGTTCTCTGTGTTATTTTTTTTTTATTATTTCTACTGCACTTTTTCGCACTAAATGCTTCTAATGCGATATTTACTTTCCTTTATTCATTAAATTTCCTGTAAGCACTCGTTTTTCGTTTTGTACTTTTTCATTAATTTCAAATTTTTTTTTTTTCATTTTCTTTGCTTTTTTTTTGCTCTTTTTCGTGCCGCCCATTCATTGCTGAAATAACAATTAAATGCATTTTTGCCAACTTTTTACTGCATTTCCGACAAAAATAAAATGCAATAAATTTTAGGCGCTCACAAAAGCAAAGGCAGTTAGTGATTACTGGAAGGGAGAGAATTTGAGTATACATATATGCGTGGCTCAGAAAGGAAGGGGTGCCTTGCTGGAAAATGTTCCTTTAAACCATTGATTCCTTTAAATGTCTCCTGAAGTTTATTTAACAATCCAGAATATTTTCGAGCAATGAAAATTCCCCCCTCACCATATCCTAAATGAAGACAAAACGTTTTTTTGCTCTATGGTAGGCCCAAAAATCGGCATAGATATCGCAAACATTAAATTATGAATGAAGTCTAGAGAATGGAGCGGAATTGACATAGAGAAGCGTGTATGCATGGGGAGTCATTATTCGTTTGACCTCCTTCGATCGACCTGGGGTTAGAGGGACCTTACTTTATGTACATCCTAACATTCGATGAACGGTCGGTGATCTACCATGAGATCCACCTGTGCAAGAGGAACATCAGGTACTCCGTTACTAATTTTGCGCGCACCAAAAATAGGGTCAGCTTCTTTAATGGCATCTACTTCTTCCTGGGAAACAGAGAGCTCTTTTCAAAAGGTCAAATCATCTGTACTTCATCGCTTTCTGCGTTCAGAGTTACGAGAAGTCTCCAAAACCTCGGCTACAGCTTCAGCATCTGCAGACACTCTGATTCGGTGTCTTCCCACAGGCTAAATCTCGAACCTTTTCTTTTTTTACAATCTTATAAGAGAACACACTAGGTTATATATACCATGCAATCTAATGTGTGTCATATATTTACATACATACATATGTATGTAAGTATGTAGTATATATGTATGTTCTCAAGTCAACAAAGCCATTGTGCATTAATGAATCTCTATTTCAGACATTAAAATGCCAAATGCCATCCGAGCAAATGAATGAATAAATGAATGGGAGAGGTGCAATACGCTGCTGAGCTCAGCAAAAATATGATTCTGTGTGTGTGTGTGTGTAATTTATGAGGTCAAATACCAGTGAGGTAAAATACTTAGCTAGTATAAGTATGTATGAGACCCACAATAGCAGCAGCAGCAGCAACAATGACGGCAGCAGAAAGGACCTCAAGAAAAAAGCGCATACCTGCGCCACTATTCATTTTCTTGTTCAAAATATTAATACAAAAGTCCAATAGCATTCAACACACTGTATGAATCCTTACAACAAAGTACTTTCATAAGAAGTGAAAGGAAATAAAAGCGAAAAATGTGCCATGTATTATAAGAGGCCGCCCTGCTCCCTATCGGCGAAGTAGCAGAGTCTTTCAAAGAAATATACATACATTTAGATGCATGTGAGAACTTTTTTGTTGTAAACTGCAAGGTAGCTATGGATGTGTGCAGAAATTCAATTGAGCGTGAAATATGTTGTCGTAAGGACATTTTCACACATGCACAGCATGCCAGTCGAAGTAGCTGCCCGAATGCCCACAGCAGCAATTGAATGCGAAATGAAAGGAGTCTTTTTTTTGCGTTTTCGGGAAAATAATTTTGCTAATGCTTCTTTTCAATGTGTGTCCATACGTGCGTATGCATGTGCGTTTTCTTTCTTTTTTTCGCTTGTAATGATGACAAAATGCCCAGCCATCCCAGCCATTTGCATGCACAATTGTAGGCTCTGCGAAGAAATTGAGCTGCTTAAGGCAACAGCAGCTTAGGGACGACCTGAGTGAACAATTCATTAAATTAAAATGGACAAAGAGTTTTGTCAATCCCTGTGGCTATGCACATAGTTCATCTTTAATGACAAAAACAACAGGAAAGGCGAACGAGATACGAAGCATAAGGTAGCATTTAGTTGGCAAGTTAATCTGCGCTTCGAGCATTGTAAGTGGGTACCCTGTAAGAATGAAAGTATTTGGTCCCTTCGACAAGTCTTGAGAATTTTCAACAACTACAAAAATAATTTATCAGTATGATTTGAGCCTCGAGAAGCGGCCTAAGTGTTACCCCAAGTGAAAAAAATGTTGCGGAACATATGGAAAGGGTCTACTTAGCCCATTATACATATAAATGGATCTTCAGAAGAAACTAGGGACTACGTAATACTGAAAGTTCTATTCTGGATGTCATTAAACCAGTAAAAAATTCCATATGCCTAAACCAATATTTCATATATGGACCAGTGGTATGAGGTTAGGAGCATTTTCTTAGGCATCGAACAGTTCTCTCTCTCATCTCGACTACCCAATTTCTCCAGAATCGTCCAAGAGGAATTTCTGGCAATCCAGAGGAGCTGCAAGATATCATGTAGTGGTAGTAAGGAAAGCACGTACCCATCTTTTCGGATAGCAAAGCTGTTTACAGAAATTTGCTAGGCGCTGATGAGCTCGCCGGATAACTAGTTTGGTTCCCGAACATATGTTTGAACATCTACGACAAGAGGACACAGCTTATGTACGAACTGGCCCAATTCTCGGACCAACTTCAATGCAAACAAATAGCTGAGAGGAGATGCAGCAGAACATCAATCTGCACAAAAGTAAAGCTGGTAAGGTAAAGAAAGGCTATTTTCAGACTAACAACCACCATTACAGGACACTGCCACCAAAGCTGCATTCTTGACAGCAACAAGGAAACGATCCTTCACTTAAATGCGAACGTCCACCCTGGGAGCATAGTACATACATACATTTTTACATCAACTAATAGCTAGGGTCCAAGAAAATGGCGCCACATGAGCTAATGTCTCATCGTCGTCCAGTCAAAATATGTAATTGTATGAGAGAATTGGAAAGATTTTTAAATTAAAATAAGAAAGTCCTTTTGCATTGTTAATCAAAATTAACGTCTGTATTTTCTGTAACACGTCGCAAATCGGGGAAATCAAGGTCGGAGTAGAATTTAGATATGTATATACGACAGAAAGTTTCATTCATTCTAATGCAAATATGTTTTATGATCAAAATGTGATTACAAGATGGTTATGCTTGTGTTTATGATCTGAAGCAATTAAAATATAATATTTTTATGGCCAATGTTGAAGTGGTTTTAGAGATAGCACTACAATTTACTATATAAAAAAAAAAAACAAGGAAAATTTTTAGGTATTACATTTATTTATGGGTAATTTTATTAGTTAAACAACAATCATTGGCACTTAACTCTTCCTTGCGGAGTACGTTTGTGTTTATATATGTACATTTGTTTGTATGTAAATTTAGACAGACACATACGTTTGTACGTACGTATGTGCAACTACATGTTTGGACTATAAAGAAGTTAATTTTCTGTCAGGTCACTCGCATCTTTCCACTGCTCTATATTTCTTATAAAATCACATTCTGAACGCTTATCTCCTAAGCGGCAGTGGCGTTGAGAAACGGAGAAAAAAATAAACTAAAATTCTCATGGGAAAATTTTTTCATTGCTTATAGATATTTAGACGTTACGCGTGTTAAGCCAAATCGTGTCTTAGTCACTCGTATCCATCTACTCTATATCTACATACATATATATCTATTAAAATAAATATTGGCAAACGGCTTTTTATTAGCTCTTGCTATACAATTTCGCAGTTTGTGCTAATAATTGCAGTCATATGCCTCTGAGGTAAAATTATAGTTCATAAAAAATTTAAATATTTGTATACGAACTTGTTAAAATATAAATACCTATAAATTGCTAAATAATAAAAAGAATGATGTATCCAAGAAAACCCCCATTTTTTAATACATACCCCCTATCAAATGAACCTACCTTGGAACGCCTGCGGCCACTACTGGGAGTACGCCTCGCCTCCGCCACTACTAGCTGCCTTACACTATAAACCAAAATTTAAAAATATAGCAAAAAACGCAGGCCCAGCTTCTTCGCCCATTGACAGCTAATTTATGGCTTTAAGCCTCCGCATCACAAAAACTGTAATAAATATATTTATCAAAATTTAATGGTTTACACAAAAAATACGAGCGAGTATATTATTCACCACGAAAATGCGTAAGTTTGGAAATTTTTAGCCGCTTTTGGCTGTTACAGATATTTCAGGCTTGTGAGATACATAAATTAATCATAATTTTTCAGCGGCCGAAACTGGTTTATCGAACTACATATAAACACACACCATTACAGTTTGCTAAGTAAATATGCAAACCCCATATATACTAAATGTGTACATATGTACATACATACATATATTCAATGCATTAGCGTGGCACAAAAAAGTTTCAAATGTGAAACTCCACACCCCACAGGAGTTTTCCTAAATGGAATAAAAAAACGCCCCGATTTTTATGGGTCCTCCCATTGCATTTTTTGGGTGCTTTGAGGAACCTATAAAAAAGAGTTAGTACTAAAAAAACGTGAAATAAACAACTGGGTATTATTATTGAAAGTCTCCTAAAGAGAAACGAAATTTTTCGATTGAACAATATTCGGCCCTGTTACGTAGATGTCATATTTTCGTCAAAAAATTGCCCTCGTAAGTCCAACACCCGCTACAGTGGCCACAGTATTTTTGCTGGAAGGTGTTCCTCGCACAACTACTGTGGTCAGCGTAACGGGAGTTGGACTGATTACGGTTGTTTTGCTGTCGAAAAATGACCATAATAGGGCGGATTGATTTTCAAAAATTCGCTACCATTTTATTGCCCATATAAAATACATGGAAAACTTCATGGGATTTGAGACAGTTCTAAATATCTTTTTTTTTAAACAAAAGAGTACGGGAATTTGTTTATTCCATTTAAAAAACATCTTAGGGGTGAGAGCTTAACATTTTAAACATTTTTCCCGCGCACGTATCTTTGGAACACCCTAATTTACATACAAACATTTCTGCTTTTTTAAATTTTTCATTTCTCATCGGCATCGCTTCAGCGTTCCGCTTATCTAAATTACACGCTCACGTTGCTTTTACGGATTTTAACTGCCATTACCTCAAAACGTGTGGTAGCTACTATATTTTTATATTATATCCACGATATTTTCTGTACATAGATATGAGTGCGATGAGGTTGTTTAATATGGCCGCTGCATCATCTCATATCCAATCGCCAATGAAAGTCTCAATTAAAGCGCTGCGGAATATCGCATCTTCGAATGCTGTTTTCTTCGGAAAAATTATGAATATTCGCCGCAGCAAATGAAGGCAATAAATAAGTTCATTTATTGCTACTTTATCTTACGTATATCAAGTATTGTAGTAGCTGCGTATGTGGCTGTGTTTTAGTGAGTCATAAATTTGGAGTTAATCAATTCAATTGATTGAATTGACTTTATCGGTTGTCTCTCTTTTGTTTCGTCCTTTTGTTCACATTTTTATATGTACGTAGGTATTTAAACGTTTTGCGTTTTGTTTTTGTCTCGCGAGTGAATGATTATTTTTTGTACAATTTTGTCGCATATAATATTCGTATTGTTTGCAGACAGAGGCAATCAAATTAGATAATAATAAGCTTTCACTTCACAAAAAGGAGGAAGCTTATCAATTCGTCGGATTATTTTTTTTTTGCAATGTATTTTACAGCATAACTTTGGACCACGTTAACCGATTTCTATAATTCTTTTTTATTATTTATTTTTAAAGGAAAGGTGTTACCCTACAGGTGGTCCCATTCTAATTTGGTTTAAATCCGATCTCTGGATCATAAAGAGATTAACGATAATCTGAAGTCGGTTTTGTTTTTTGCTTAAAAATTACTCGTTTTTGTTCATAATTAAATTTTTTTTTTGTTTTTTAACTTAAAAAGTCACTTTCAGTTGAGAGTA
The DNA here is from genome assembly GCF_001687245.7 of Rhagoletis zephyria. Lineage (NCBI taxonomy): Eukaryota > Metazoa > Arthropoda > Insecta > Diptera > Tephritidae > Rhagoletis > Rhagoletis zephyria. The sequence goes on from NW_016159079.1 coordinate 68,699, forward strand.
CAAAAAAAAAAAATCCATTTACCAATGAGCAACCGGCAATGTGCAAAAAAGATTGTTATTTCTGCTTTCTGTTCGTTAAACCCAGCTCAGTCTGCCCTACCAAGGCAGTTCATCAGGAATAATTCAAACACAAACGGAACGAAATTCAGCCATTCAGAAATTTTGTACCCAACAATAATTAAGCCATGCACTCCTTTAGATTTTGGCTACCAGGGTAATTGAAATCCTATCGTTTTCTTCATATTAACAGCAGAGATGAGTAGACAGCACTTTTGCCCTCCGCGAATCTATATAAAATCTATAGAAAACTTAAAAGGCTATGCCCACTTTTTAACTATCAGTTGTCACTAGTTTACAGCAGAGTATAAGCTCTCTCTGCCCATAACTGCTTTAGAAAAAAGTGCAATTTTTGAAGAATTTTTAGTACCCTTAAATTAAATAGCCGCTAAAGATAGTTTATGGGCACGACAGTTAGTACACTCAAGAGATCAAACCTCACCTGGAAGAGACTCCAGATCTGTTGGAGCCACACACCCCGCACTGAAAAGCCTTCTGATGCCGCTTAAACACCACCTACATAGCGAGGCATTAGTGAACTGCTTCCGAGGACATGATTTTGTGCTTAGCAGGCAAATTACTGCTGACTGTGACATTTGGAAAAACTCGACCAGACAAATGCGAACTCACGCACGAATCTACGAAGATCCACAAACATAAAATTACTGAAAAATGTTTTTTCTAATAAAATACTTATCAAGAATTTCGGCCTGTTGGCAGTAAATTCTTATAAAAATTGATACAAGATTTCGTGTTGAAATCTCATAAATACGACGGTTTCACTGGCGACAACAAAAAAAAATGTGGCAGCCGTTAAAAAATGCATTTATGTGTACCTGTTTTTATTCTGACTACTGTAGTCCTGTATATGTAAATTAATAGAAAAGCATCAGAAAACTTTTCCGCTGTTAAACTAACAATTAAATTGTAAATGTATACCACACTGAAAAAATCACTTTGATGCAGAAAATATTTAAATTATTATTGTTTTAATTTTATGAAAAAGTGCGGAATATTTTAATACCACATAAAAAGGGTTCAGTTCAACGAGCACTTCAGCAATGATAATTCAACTCAACAAGGGACTTTTTCTAGCCATTTACTACGAGCCATAATCAGCGAGCTGTATTCAACTTTGACCGCTACTAACAAAAAAAAAAAATACAAACGCAAACATAAAAAAAAAACCAAAGCGAATAAAATGCAACCGAGAATTGTTGAAAAAAAAACGGAAATAATTTGAAACAAAAAGTTCAACGGAAGCAAATCACTCGCTTAAAATTATGCGCAGAGAAATGTTGCAACGGCAAACCATTCAGGCGTTGCAACCTATAGACTGGAAAATTTTTACGCAGCAAAAAAGGCAACAAACACAAGTTGGCAGCAAACGTAAAAAAAGAAATGCAAAAAAAAAAATTAAAACCAAAAAAAAAATGCATGGAAAAGGTGAACAGGGAACGAAAAAAATTAAATGCAGCATGCAACATTCGTCACAGCGCCAGCGCCAGCGCCAGCGCCATCGCCATCGCCAGCGCCATCGCGTCAGTAGGCGAAGGTGGAGATGTCGGCGCCGAAACTGGAGTGGGTGTTATGTGCAACGCATTCACAATTAGGGTGCTGTGCGGAGGAGTGGCAGAACGGGAGGCTGCCTGAATTTATTGGCTTTTCCTTGCATATTCATCGCCCGCTGCTGCCTGTCTCTATTTTTCCACTTTCATTGCAAGCTCGATTGCTTTCGTGTTGCTGCAGCTGCTGATGCCGTGCTTGTTGGTAGCTCATAAAAAACTTTAAAACTCAAATTGGCGCATCAAAATCCATAAAAATCGCTTTGCCGTGACAATGAAAAATGCGCTCATGTCAGCGTCGTAAGCTGTTACGCTTTTTTATATTTTTTCATTTAACTTTTTGTTGTTATTTTATGAATGGAATGGAACGATGTTGGACAGCTGATTTTGCAGTTAAGCACAGAAGTTGGTAGAAAGTAGCTTCAATAAAAATATAAAAAAATTTAAATATGTTACGAAACAGCAATAAAAGATCGAGAAGAGAAAATTAACCCGTATTTCAGAAAAATTTATTTCTGAATTTCTGAAAAGATAATCTTGTTTACAATGAAAATTCTTGAAGCATTCTTAGAAATTGAAACGTTTATTTTGTTGCTGGATATTTTGGAAGCCAATGTTTTAAAGCGTCTGCGTATATTTTTCTATACAATTTAGTCCAATCAAAAATGTTTCCTATCGCTAATATAAAATGCTGACACTAGAAGAATTCTAAACCTTTTGTTTAATAGATATTTTTTAGCTGTTTTGAATGCTGTCTGAGCCCATTATTCGCGTTTAATCTCGTTTCTTTTTTATATACACGCTGACAAAAGCTTTATACATACATATTTACATATTTGCCATACAATTCTAATTTTAGTTTTCAATTTACTAAAAGCTTAAATAGCCGCGGGGTGAATAACACGCCGGATTTGAGCGAAACAAGGGCTTAGCCTTGCATATGTATTTTTGTTTTTTTTTTTTGCGGAAAAGCGCCATTGTGTGTCCTGTCATATTGACTGCGCAAATAAATATTGCTGACGGCAGAAAATCCGCAATAATTCGAATCAAACAATTTGAAAATAAAAATCGAAAATACTTAGAAATTTGCACAAAAAGGTATATTCTGCCCCAAACAAATCAAACAAAGCCAGTGATAAAATAAATCAAAAAATAGAAATTTATAAACAAAAAAAAAAAAACAAACGTAGCTCCAAAAGTTACAGAAAAAATTAAGTTAAATATTTGAATAATTCGAATGCATAAAAAAAAAGTAGAAATACAACGCATATACGCCTTAAAATATGCAAACGCGCATAGCGTGTCGCCAACAACAACGATAGATAACGAGAGTGAGGCGGTGTAGGCGCTTGAAAATGAATGTTTCAGCAATTCAGTTTGCGACAATTCATTTTTTATTTAATTCGATTCCTTTTCAATTTTATTTGTTTTGTTTTTTTGTTGGCTACAAACGAGTCAAACTGCAAATGCGTCGGCTTAAACAGGATTAAATTCGTATTTACAATGAACAGCGAGGGTGGTGTAAATTGAAGGCATGGCATTGAGTGAGACAGAGGGAGCGAATGACAGTTGTATGTATGTAGTTGTAAGGTGACTCCATTAAAAAAGCAATAAAAAGTCGCTCACAGCAAATAAATTATGCATAGCAAAATGCGAGCAAATATCTATAAATTTAAGTATGCAAATACATGCATACGTACAACTACATAAATAATATGCATGTGTATGTTTCTCATCACAAGTATGTATGTATGTATGTATGTATGTATGTCTATGTACCTATAGGTTAATGTTGCACGCCAGCATCCAAACTGGAAAATTTATATCTGCAAAAATGCAAACAGTTTCATAGAGCTATTGAAAAGAGTGCGCATGCTCAATAAAGCATCTGAGGAATAGAAGACTTTCGCTGTTGCTACGTTAACTATTGATGTTGGCTTATTATTTCGTTTGTGTAATTGGCACTTATTTGCAATTCTCAACTGACAAGTGAATTTTGTAAAATTTGTTTCACCGTATTAACCTGCCTAATATTATGTACATAGGTCTATCAAGTATGTAGACCATTCGCACCTTTTCTAACTGATGATCAATGAAAAAGTTTTCCGACTGGTAAGTGCAGAAATGTCTAAAGTGTAAAAAATGCTATCGCTCAACTATGATTAAATAAAATATTGCCACAGCAATGGCTGAGTGCCAAAAGTCTATGAATATTTTATAGTGTAGAATTTAAAATTGCAGCACATCAGCATACACAGAAAGGGATTAAAAGCATTAAGTGAAATATATACATATGTACGTATGGACAGATGTATTTGCAGATGCGATATGTATATGTGGACGTTAACTCCTAGGCTACTACAGCGTACTAGAGGCAAAGGAAATATGTGTAATTGATGAAAGATTCCTTCAATCTCTCCCGCAGCATATTTTGAGTCATCTCTACTGGGTCCCCGGAACCAATGGTATTCCGACAGAAAGGGATATGTGATAGAATTAAGGGACGCGGGTCAAATCTTGCACCGTATCAAGCTCGATTTGGCCGCTGACACGACATTTTGATGGAATACTAACGGCAGCAAGGTATGGATTTTCACATAACGATTTCTTTAGAGATGAGGACGAGAAATATTCCATGCAGCACTTCCTATGCACCTGCAACACATTCCAAAGAAATTGCCTTTAATTTCTGGGGAAATGCTGCTTCCATAACCTAGACAAATTGGAGAAACTTCGTTAGAGGATATACTTGGATTTCAGGACAAGGCATATACATACGAACATGTCTGGCAAAATTCCCTTCAGGGCATCACTATGGTCCTAGGCAGCTTTCGAGTTAGCTCCCAACTAGCATAAATAAATGGTGCTTTAAATTTTGAGGGTATCCATTTGCAACTAAAAGTCATACATAATTATATAAAAAAAATTTCCACGACAATTATCAATTTCTAGTATTGCAAAATACCAACCAAGTGTGCAAATAATTTTCTGTGCTTTTGATTCTCATTTTTGCGGCATAAACATTCGCAGAATTTCAATATGAATTTCTTAATTTTTTTTTGATATTTTATTATCTTCTTTAACTGTGCTAATAAAATTTATCAATCCTTCTGGGAAATATTTCTCTTTTATTCTCTTCAAATTCAATTTCGTCGTTACTAGCGCTCAATTAAATATTTCCAGCAAAAGTTTCGGTATTTTTTTAAATGATTTGTTGAATATTTTTTTTCTTTGACGGGCATTGGGTGATTTTTGCAATTTATTCATTGGAATTCAATAAAAAGGCAATTTAAATCAATTGCTGGTGATTAACGTAGTTTATGACTACACTGAAGGTCAAGCCAGGCGATATATGTATTTACAATGCAAGAGGATGCAAAGCAAAATAAAAACCAAGAACGAAAAACTTTTTAATTTAATTTTAAAAAGCTTAATTTTTGCGCACAAATTAGGCGCAATATAAATACCAATTACTAAGGGCAATACAATTGCACCCATGCGGCCAAAATACAAACTTTTTCTTTCTATGTTTTAGTGAGCCTGTGCTCATTGTGGCATGCCACATGCGTTCGCTTGCTTGCTCATTGTTAATTGTGGGTGGGCCTGCTTGCTTGCCGCCTGCGTGCATGTGTGCCTTTAATTGCCAAGAACTTTAAAGAGCGAACAAAACTTTTGCAGAATACTATTCGACTATACTTTATTTTACTCATTTGTTTTTTGTTGTTAGTTTCCATTTTTGGTTTTGTTTCTGTAGTGCCACAACCTAATTACATTTTGGGTTGCTGAGCGAAGCGTATGCGAGTTTTGCACAACATTTGCAACATGGCGACAAAGTGCCAACTGCCAACAGCCAACAGCCAACTGCCAGGACAAATGCCTGCTCGTGTAAATACAAACAAAACGTAAACACGCACTTACCTATAGATGTATGTACATATGTATGTATGTATATACGCACCATCAAATACAATTAAATGCATACAAAGTTAGTTATTTAGTTTTAAAGTTAGCGCTGCAACTCGGCGAATTTTAAGCGCACAACCAGGTTTTCAATGTATTTGCGTTGCAACTAATGTTGCCACAAATTGCGGAGCCTTTCTTTTCATTTACATAAGTTTCAGCAAAACGCGCGCGCTTAGTGTGTGAAATGTAAAATAAATGGAAAAAAGAAAATGTGAATGGGAAAAACGCTGAGGCCGGCAGTGAAATCGAAATAAATAACGAATTTTCGATATTAAATAGATACATATATTTAGCGAATTATTCAAAAAAATAAAATAAATTAATGCTGCTGGTTTCTAAAGAATTCCTGTGCGCAATCATCTGCTGAACTTTTACTTAATAACCGATTCCTGATTCCGTACAAGCCGCCCTACCCTAATGTAATCGCACACACCTACAAATATGCAAGTACAAATAAATTGCACTTCTTCCCATTTACATACGTACGTATGTACATACATATGTATGTGTGGGCCACAAACGCTGAACAAGTTTAGCTGCGGCATCTTTATTTACCACCTGCCTGCGCACAGTTTGCATGCCACCGCACATTTGTTGCATGTTGCAAATGCCATTTTGTTTGCTATGCGGCTCAGCGCACAGCCACAATGAACTACTTAACAAAACAGCGTTGACAGTGATTCCGCGCGAGAACACAAAGCTCCGCCCCCATTTTGCCGCTGTGGAATTTAATGTTGCACTTTTGAAGAGCCACAAATAACTACTACGTATGCATGTTGCATGCGCGCACTGTGGCAGAGTGGAGTATTTTATTTTAGACTGTTATGTATTTAAGAATATTTACACAAATGAGAGTTGTTTATACTCCACTTGGATAGGTATGCCACTATTCAAAGGAATATTTCTTGCTATGATTTGTTAGTCTCAAGATAATAAAGCTTCAACAATGAACTATAAAGAGCCACCATCATATCGTTGGAACTTTGGGATAACGATGAAGCTATACTAGTACATACTAGTAAGGACGATTTACAACCAGTTTGGTAGGTTTTTATTGGAATGTTTGTAATATTTCAATATTCGAGTTTGCTGCATTGTCCCATGCTACAGATCGGTTTTATAACTCTCGAATACTGGAGTAGTTTATTGTCAATTTATAACTGAGAATATCGGTTCAAACCGAATGTACACTTGCGAGTTTTTGACCTGGAGTCGTTCGTTTCGTAAATATGTTTTCCAGATTAACCTTCTGTTCAAGTATACGTCGAGGTATTTGCTTTCGTTATTTGGTATACGGACATAGTATTTTATTTGCCACTCTTCCATCTAGCCAGCGATTTTGTATAACTTTTTGAAGTTTCATTGAGCCAAATATGGGATTATAGCGGCTGCTGCAGTTGCAATATCATCAGTGCAGAATGTTTTATACTATGTTTGACGAATAACGACCGATTTTTCAAATAACCTGGATAACTATGTACACACATACGTACGGATATACTGATGGTCCTATGCAATAACAAAACCATTCGGAATTAAAAAATAAATAAAATAAAGTAAGTAGTAAGGATTACTAAAGTAAGTAGTAAGAACAAGACATGGATTAGACAAGAATTAGCTGGATTCCAGAGAGAGAGACGTTACGTTCGTAGGGTTCCTTTTTACCACGCTTTTATCAAATTGCAATGTTGTGTGTCCAAGCAGCTGTAAAACCTTTGCTTTGCAAAATTCCTATAAAGTCTAGACATCAACCTCGTCGGTTGAGAGGTAGATGTCGCCCTATGTACTACGTACGCTACAGCGGAAATGGACGACACGCCATTTATTTAATTGAAATTAGTTGGTGCTCGTATGTATGTACATACATATGTACAGATATCATCGTTTAAAGTACAAAACCGCGTATCAAGAAAATGAAAAACTTCGTATGTGTGGTTGTTAAGATTTTGTAGGTGAGAGCAAAGCTAGTCCCATTTCAAAACGGTTCTCTCTTTTATCCCTAATTATCTCTTTTTCTTATGTCTAAGAATCGATATTTTAGTATAAATGGATAAGGGCTTGAAGCATGCAGCTTTTGGTGAGCTAAATATCCTTTTTGCTAAAATTTCAAAATCTATGGGACTGAGAAATATTATTTTCTACGTTTTAGTCCATTTACAAAACTGTTGTATATTAAAAATTTTTCTAACTTATTTTTATTTTTTAGTGAGCTTGTGCAATCGTTTATTAACTCCCACCCCTCTCCCATCGTAAACCGTTTTTAGTTAATTAGTGATTTACGTCCATCGAGGTTCTAAAGCATTTTCGCTTATCAATCCCAAATCAACTGTTGAATTATTTTCAAAATGTTTGAATGTTCTGTGAAAAGTTCTTTTATAGTTTAGATGTTAACTTAAATACTTACAAAAAATGTTAACCGTTCTTGCAGCGTTTGCTCAAACTTATTCAATAACCAGAGATGTAAAGTGGTGTTGTTTCTTACCTAAAAAGAAAATTAGAAAATATTCAAATTAAAATTAATGCAAATCCGTAAAATTAGTTTTACTTGCTAATGTGTAAATGTACGTACGTATGTATGTGAATTTAATAAACGCCACACAAACCAATTTTTTTTTACCTAACCCTCCCTCGACTGTTTCAACATAACTCTGTGGCTCCCCTATTTCACCCTCGCATACAAAATTTTAATGTACATATACTAAATGTTACGCTAATTCGCATTTAATTCACTGCAATAAATGGAAATTGCGATCATTCTTCTTAAGTACTATAATTTCTTCGGCTTCTTCTGCAGCTTGCCAAGACTTTTCCAACTTCTTCTACGGTGAAATGCTGCACATATTTATAAAAAATTCTCAATTTGCTTTACTCGTAGGTGCGTAATAATTTATAATTTATTTTTTTCTTGTTGTTGTAATTCAAAAATGTTTATGAAATAAAGAAAATTAAACAACAACAGAAGCTCGTACTCGATTTAGAGGTGAATGGCAGTTTCAAGTCGTAGCAAGCTACAGCGAGTGAACACAGCCATCGTAGACAAAACGTTTTCTCAACCCTAACGAATCGAATTTGCGACGCTAGTGTGTTTGGTAATCGCTTCGGTAATCGCTTTCAGCTGGCTTCTTCTACATACCGTCGCCTCGGTAAAATATTGTCGTAAGCGTCATACGTACATGCGTAACATACGACAATCTTTTACCCAGGCGACGATACATACATAGCCTTTGTACTTAAGTAAGCATTATTGTTGCTGTTGTTGAAGTCAAATTCAAAAGCAATGGGTTTCTGCTTCCCAGCTGACCTTCCATGGCCACAATCCATCCTGCTTGCAAAGCGTATTTTTCAGGTGTTGATAAACCAAGCTAGGCAGCAGCAACAATGTAAATACGCGCCATTCAACGCTGGGAATTTCATTTATTTAGAGGCATGCAAATCGGCTCTTTATCACACACGTGAAATTTGGAAGCAGTGCCAGCGGCGGAGCGGCGATGGTGACACGAAAGGCAAAGCAGGAATTTACAATGGAATTTGCATTAATTTTCGGCAAATTCAGTGTCAACGACAAGCCGGCAGTAGACGGGCAGCAAAAGCGTTTTCGAGGCATTACTGGTACAATTTATTTTATTTAGCTACCGATTTTTTTCTTTAAAATTTGCTCGACTGCAGACAAAAAATGCCTGGCATGCCCGCATGGCTTTTGTGGTGGCACAGAAAAGGGCGGGCGGTGCGCGTTCAGCGGTGAGGCATGCAACACAAAGGTAAGCTTAGCTAAGTCAAGCTGTCTAGTTTGCTTTTATCTGACTGAAAAGTGGTATTCGAGGGCTGACAAATTTCGCTTTTTGCACCCTTAAGCTCACTGGAAATGTTCAAAGACTCTCAAGTGTTGCAGTGCCGCAGGGTGAGTGAGCGGTAGTTGATCTTGGATTTTTGTTTGGCGTTCTTTGTTATTTTCGAAATAATTTAAGGCCACTGTGTTGTGTGTGGCACATTGATATGCGCGCCACATTCCTATCTGCGACTACTTGGCAGGTGTTACTAAGCCGCTTATGTGTAGACGGAGTCGAGCAATGCAGTTAAGTTGTTTGGAAATATTTTTGAACTGGATGGGGTTAGAAATTTACTTGGATTACTTGAGAAATATAAATTACTCTGCAGTTAAGATTAAGAAGACCGAAAATAAGCTCTGTGGACATGTTAAAAGCCCCCAAAGGTGGACCCAATGAGTTGTGGTGAATCAATGAATCTACTAAACACAAATTAAATACATAAAAACTATTATGACAATTATTTTATAACAAGATTAAAAGTAAGTTTGTGATTTCAGTATTCTTTTTTTTAAATCTCGACTAAAAATTTTGGTATTCAATACTGCTGCGCCAATATACGCATTTATATTTTGGAATCCGAGGATTTTAAAGCTTTCTTTCAAAAATTCTGGACTTCGAAAATTTGCAATTTCAAAGTTTTTGAAACTACAGTTCATATTAGAAAAATATGTGTAAACACTAGAGCCATTACAAAATAATTTAAAGCTGAACAAAATAATTGCGAGGCCCCAAGGTCAATATGGCCGCATAGGAAAAAGACAGCAGAACTTCTGAAACTTAACAGATCGGCAGTAAGAATCTTACCGGTATCATCTTAGGACACTGTGCCACTGCACCGATGCTCCAAGTAAGTATGGAGCTTTCCTCTTAATCTAACCTAAAATAAGTGCTTTGATATTCACTATTAGATATTTATGTATGCAACTGAGTACACTCCCGTCCATTTCAATTTCAAGTCACATCATATAATAAAAGCAGGGAAAATGTGTTTTTATTACCAGGTGACACTATTATATAAAGCCAAAAAGGAAGTTGCCACACTATGAAAAAGTTATAAACTAACACCAAAATGAGAACTTCAAGTAAATAAAAACACAAAAATATGGACCTACCATATTATTAGAACCTACTCTTCGTTTATTATTTTGGTATAACGCGTTTATAAATGGGAATACGTGTCTCTCTACCACACGCAGTGTTGGATAATATAACAATGTGTGGCAAAAAAAAACGACAAGAAAGCCCGTGTCTCAGCTAGGCCGTATTTGACTTCCGCCAAACGAAATGCTGTTGAGGCGGAAATACCTCAAAAGGCGTTAATAACGGGTTTTTATAAACCAAAAACAACATAGAAGAAAGAAAAACAATGAACTTTTGCAACCCCAAAGGGCTTTTGAAATTGCTATTTGAATAGGGTTTGCAAAAATAAGTAATGTAAGTATGTATATATGTGTGTATCTGTGGTCATAAGCAATAACTGCCGAAGTCGAAAAACCTGAGTTCGAGCAAAAAACGTTTTAAACATTTGGATTGTAATGTCATCCTTATGGAGAAACCAAAAAATGGTGGACTATAACCTTTTAAATGGCTTAGCTGGCGAGAATGGAATAGTAGTTGCAGCATACGCCAGCATATAAAACTCAATTTTTTCTTAAGTCGACTTAGGCGGTTATTGCTTATGACCACAGGTATGTATGCGTATATGTTAGTTGAAAAATGCTTTGTTGTTTGCCATTATGGCAAGCATTTTAATAATCTTATTTTTACATATGTATGTACTTATATAACTGCCATTTCTCTTACCTACTTCCCTATGCAGGAAACGCTTCGATGCGTTGCAAGAAAAACTAACCAAACGTGCGTCCGAGAAAAAACGCAATAATTAAGTTATGAATGCGAATGCCAGCGCTGCACGAAGAAGGCAAAAGAGAGCGTATAGAAATACATACATACATATATGAAAAGCAGGGCACGCCTCCGGTTTTTCCCTCCACTAACCTGTTCAATAGTTTTCTTGCCAGAGTCATTCCTCTACACTCCGCCTACCCTACCCACTGTTGGCCAGCACTGCCAGCGCACATTACAGATTCTCGACACGTACAAGGTGAATATAATTTTATGCTTAGCATTATGACAATCAAATGTCGGTAATAATCATACGAAGACATGACAATAATCATGTTGCTGATGGCACAGCGCAAAACCGCTCCACTCCGCCGAAGTTACTTGCAATGGCTTCTTCTGCTACAAATGGGCGAGTACTACTGCTTTCGCGGTTGCTTACTGGGAGTACTAAGTATGTATCGCCAACAGCAAATGGCTACTTTGCTTGCTTTTATGGCGCTACAAAACAGCAGCAACAATTACAACAACAAACACAACAACAATCGCCTACTAATGTCTAGTATTGTAGTTAAAATGCAATGTTTGTTATTAAAAAGTACTAAGATCCACTCGTTTGTACGCCCGTCCGTCCGTCCGTCCGTCCGTCTATCGCCAGTCCTTTTGTCTGCGCCCAGCTATAGTCGCTGGCAGATATTTTTTGTAGCCAGTAAAAGCAAGCAGCAAAAAGTTCAAAGCCACCGTCGCACAGACAAAAAAAAAAAAAAAAAGCAGCTGAAACTCATTTTGATTAAAAGACGAACAAAACGCGTGCTCGTATGATTTCTGATAAGTTTTTTACGTTTATGACATGCTTAGATAGATAACAACGCGAAATAACAAAAATCAGGCAAACAAAAAAAAAACGAAAACGAAAATATAGTCTATACAAACATTGAACGCACGACTGACTACTTTTATGGAGTCAGTATAAGTTTTGTATTTATTTCATTTTTCTTTATTTTACGTGGACTACCATTTGCTTCTGTATGAATAACACTTTGGTTGTTGTTGTGCGGTTTTCGATAAAAATTTGAGAGCGTTGTGTTCGATGTGGCATAGTAATGAGCATTTTTCGTTGTTCGGTTTTGGTGTTCTTTGCCGTGCTTTCTGTTTTTTAAAGAGTTGAATATGACAAAATAAAACTAATAGTAATAAATGGTTATAACAATAGCAATTGTAGTAAGCATCGCACGCGTTTATTGATTATTCTGTCGATGGTAATAAATATATATATAGACAAACGGATCTTCTATAGGGGAATTCATTACTGCCAAATGGGTTCATTTGTGGTAACATTAAAGCCTGTAATAATTAACTCCATCGGAGTTTTAAACACGTCTCTACAGCCAATGAAGCAGACGGATGCGGATTTGACCAGGGATCGAACCTTGGTTCAGCGAAGTGGCACTATGCACCTCTAACCACTCGGCTAGAGCAGCTGCCACAAGTACTTACAATTGTTTAAAATCATAATTTGTAATTAACCGTAATTTTATGATTGTTATTTTTTCTATCTTATCTAACTAAACAACCTTTTGAGGTTAAATTTAGCGTTAGGACGGCATTTCTCTATCCTACTTTGCGCGAATGGCTCGTCCGCGCCGGAGGGATACACATGGACCTTGCAGACGTTGCTCTTTGTTATACCACCTGAGTTTTGACAGCAACCACTACTGGTTTTCGCGAAAGTTCGCTGAGCTGAGGTCAGGCTCATCTGTCGAAGAATTGATCACATGTTATTTATAAGTGGTGCTCACACTGACTCCACCCACCACCTGTTCGAATTTCAGTTCGCCCTCAGTATAAAAGCATCTACTTTCCTCCGTTAGTGACCTTAAACCCCCTTGAACAGTATGTCTATTGCTTCTTCAATGAGAGCCACTTCAGCCGGAAAAATACTAGCTCACCCAAAACGCCTAAGTTAGGGTTGATGAGAGCTCACGCTAGTATTCGCCAAATATTTATCTTTGAGGCAGCTTGAGTTCGAGACTACTTCGCCAGCACCATCATCCTTTTCATGCCACTTTTGCCGCTGGTAGCCAACTCCGACATGTTCGACCCGGCGGGACATCGACTTAGTTCCTTACAAATTGCGAATTCGCCTTTTCGGTTTTGAACGGACTTCTGCAAACTTAGCCTGGGTTATTAATAGCAATGGAGATCGATTTCTGCCCACACGCTTACCAAAAGTGAGAGTAAGTGCAGTCGTACTTAAGTAGTATCATGGTTACCTAGGGAATCCACATGCCACGGGGTTAGCTTGACACACACCCCCCTATAGGGATATGTGTTCAGTGCCGTACCAGGGCAAAGCGGATGTCCTCTCAAGCACACCAACTTAATGACGACGTGTTCGACAAGTAACCGAGTTCGGCTAGTTAAAGATTATTGCAACAAATATAACTGAAAAAATTAATAATTTAAAGCACTAAGGTCGGGAAAATAAGAGCTAATCGATTCCATCTGCAATCTGCCGCCAAAATGACTTTAACTATAATAAAATAAATTAAAATAGTTTCTAATTGCTTTTGATTAATAACAAAAACATAGCGTGCCATGCAACTAAATATGTTTGTATGTAGACACGTATGTACATATGTACTTAAATCACTTCGAAGCATATTTCGCGCTTTTGGCCCTGGATGCCTGGAATTTATTTTAATTTTCAGCTTGATCGCTTTTTAATTGTTCTTCCGCACAAATATGCATAGGAGCAATTCGTTTTTTTTTCGAGCTATTAAATGTTTTCTTTTCCTCTGCGTTGTTCTACATTTCTTCAAGAGGCGGCATTGCTGCTGCTGAAATGAATTTCCGCTCAGCGTTGATTATTATATTTTTCACTTTATCTTATTTTTTCGTATGTACATACATACATATTTACATTAAAGTGGTCCAAAAATGTATGTAAAAAATTACGATCGCATTTTTACTGCCGCCACCCCCTAGGATTGTTCTGTACCGAAAAAAATATGCCCCTATTTTTTTATTTCGAAATAAAAACATTTAGAGGTCGCTCAAAGAGCTCTAAGTTTTCCATGTATTTTATATGGGGGAAAAAGAACTTTTCTTAGAAATAGTGTAGAATTCTTGAAAATCAACACTTTTCGATCGGAAAACTTTGCCTATCTTCAGGAGGTCTCCACTAATAATTCCAAATTGTTTCTTTAACAGTTTTTCATGATAACTATAATTTATCGATCCTCCAAAACGCCCAAAAAATGATATGGGGGGACCAATACAAAATTTTAAATATTAAAAAAGGGTTAAATAAAAAATTGGACATTAATATTGGAAGTCTCCTGAAGAGAACCACAATTTTTCGATCGAAAAATATTGATTTTGAAGAATTGTTCACCAATTAATTGAAAAAAAAATTTTCCCCCCTTATAATATACATGGAAAATTTTGAGCGCTGTGACCACTCCCTAAATATTTTTTTAATTTAAAATAAAACAAGTAATTTTTAGCAAAAAAAAACCGACTTAAAAAAATATATATATATATATATTTCATGATCCAATGATCGGATCTAAACCAGATTAGTATGGGACCACTTCTCAGACACTACCTTTCCGTGTTCCAAAATTATGCGGTAACATACATAAAAAAAAAATATTCCGATAAACTGATAACCTCCTCCTTGTTTGGAAGTCGGTTAATAAATAGGGGTATATTTTTTTCGGTTCAGAACAATCCGAAAATTCCGACTTGACTTTATTGTTTTTGGACCACTCTAATGTACATACATATGTATGTATATTATCAGCATCTATGAAGCAACTACAAGCCTCACCAACAAATTAATGTACTACGGATGCGTCCTTACATAATTTTGTTCGCGCGTATGCGTGTGTGTACTAAAGCACGTTGATGTTGCAGCGTGCAACGCAAACATTGCAACGCTGTAATTTTGCTGTGTACATACAAATATACTTATGTAGGTACATATTTGGCCCGCGGCAAGCAAAAGTGCGGCACGCGATTCGCGATGCAGTAGTTCGTTTTATTTCTCTCCCTCTGTTTGATATACCAAAAAACCAGCCGCCCGAATGCTTGCCGCGCGTCATCACGCACTTACATATTTTCCAATAAGCTGCCTCATTTTTGAGGCACATTTTCCTTTTTAATGTGAATTTTATTTGTGTTTATTATGCTCGTTTTCCTGATTTTAATTTTCCTTTACATTTTCACTATAAAACGCGAAGATGCGTGTGCGAAAAATGGAGTGGCGACGCGCAATTCGCTGGTGGGCGTTGAATTAATGATGCAAAAGTCGGCTGGTGAGAGCGTTTTTTTCTCCCTCACTCGCATATTTCCCCCTAATTTTCTTTGCTGTGTCTTGTGTAAGCACAAAAACAAATTCTCCGAATTTCTCGCTTTATATTTTTTCGTGCTGCTTGGTGGATATTAAATTTTCCATAGGAAAATAGTTTCCTTTCACCTCCCTCCCAGTCAGCTAATGAGCATTTTGATTTAAAGAATATTTTTGAGGTCAGCAGCAAAAATAAAATCTGTAGGTATTTGAGGCCAAAAGCTAGCAAGAAATCAAATGAAATAGTCTAATAAATAGACCTAAAAGAGCTTGACAAATGTGGATAATCAGCGGGTGTTGATGCGCGCAATTCACACAACGGTGATGTGAGGCGCCCACGCATTGAGCGCAACGACAGTGGTGAGCAAAAAAGCGGCAGAGAAAATTGTTGCAGACTATTTGTGACGTATCTACGAAGTGAGTGGCTGCGAAACGAAATAAAAAAAAATTACTAAAAATAAGTAGCAGAAAATGCTAACCGAATATTCTTAAATTCGTACCTATGTACATACATAGTTTTTTTTTTGAATTCACACTGCCATTTTTGTGCTCTTAACTGCAGTTTCAGACCACTTTGGCCATCTCGCCAACTATGCAGCTATTGCGTGGGCGACCTCAATTTATGTTTTGTTTTCAAAAATCTAAGAATAAATACAAATGTATAAATGTATGTATATTTTATTTCTTCATTTTTAAATTTTCTTCGCCAGCGACAAACAAACGAGCAGCTAATAAATTTTATTCAAATTTGAAATGATTTTAAATTTAATCTTTCACCTCTTTGTTTTTCATAATTTGTTAATACAAATACGCCACTAAGCTAATTAACGCCGATGCTCTTAGCTATAAGTTTTTTTTTCCAAATATCTCCGATAAGTTATGTCATATTTTGTACAGCGTAAATCCCAGCAGTGATAGTGTACATATACATACGGTGCCGAACAGAAGTATTGGCACTGTGAATTTTTCGCAATATATGCAAAGTTGTTTATTCTAATTTATTTTCGATAATTTTTTACAAAAAAATATAGTTCATTCTACCCAGAAAACATAATAATAAAATCTCTAAACTTTGTGCAAAACTCAGGAAAATTTGTTAAATTTGCACACTAATTTGTAACTTTTTATTCAGATTTTTTCAAATTTATTATAACAAAGTGAAAGTTTGAAGTCGCTAGAAAATGGCATTGATGTTTGGTAATTTTTTTTTCACGCAAGTTCTTCCATACAAAGTAATTCGACAATTATTTTTTGTATGGAGAAAATGAGCAACACCTTCCACTAAAAAAATTGCCAAAAATCAACGCGATTTTCTAGCAACTTTAAACTTGCACTTTGTTATTTTTAAAAAATCTGAATAAAAATTTGCAAATTAGTGTGCAAATTTAATGAATTTTCCAGAGTTTTGCACAAAGTTTAGAGATTTTATTATTACGTTTCCTGGTGTAAAATGAAGTAAATTTTTATAAAAAATTATCGAAAATAAATTAGAATAAAAAAACTCTGCATATATGGCGAAAAATTCACTGTACCAATACTTTTGTTCGTCACTGTATATATATGTATGTATGTATACGAGTGCGCATTTCAACGTATTGTACTTTTGTACTTCTTTGAGTACTTCTCCGACGACCCAACAGACTAGCATCTCTCTGACTCTCACTAAAGACTCTTTACTCAAAAGAGACTAATCGTGGCATCGTGGGATGCCGAAATTGTTTTGCATAGTGCGCTGGTAAAATCATTTATTCAACCAATTTTCTTGGCACATACTTAATCCGTAGCCTTCCGCTGAGTTCTGAGTTCTTATGCCATTCTGACATGTCCCCACATTTCAAAAGCAAGCAAAAATGTGCAGTTAATTGGTTTCATCCGCTGTGGCAAGTATCAAAGGCAAACTAACTAAAATAGTATCTAAATACACAAAAACAAAAAAAAAAAGAGTTCGCAAGTCATTACAGATTTTTCAATTTATGCAGCAAACAAACTAAGTATTTACAACTTTCATTTAATTTCCAGCGTCCGTCCGTCCGATGGTGGCGGTGGCGCACCCGAGCGACATGTTAATCACATGTGGCAAGCAGCAAAGCAGAGTTGCAAATGCTGCACTTAAGCGTGGAGTGGAGTGGCAAGCAACAACCAGTTGTGCAGCAGTTTCCTTTTCCATTACTCGTTGTCTTTTCTGCATCAATACACACATACACATACATACATACATATGTAAGTATGTTTTGATTTTTTGCGATTTGCTGCTTATTGCAAAAGTTGCTGCTGCTGCCTCCTGCTGTGGCGCGCATTTTGATGAATGCCTGCATTGCTCGATTTTTCGAATACGAATATTCTACATCGAAATTGTTTTCATTATTTGCTGCTTTTGGGCTGGCTAGCGCTGCGTGGCAAGCACATGTACATATGGATGTATGCATTTAGGTATTACAACTGCAGTTAAATCGATTCGTAGACAAAGCGTCGTTGCCTCACTGAATGCACAAAACACGTCTGGCCGTGTACCCTTCATACAGCCCGCTGGTCGACATGCTCGGGTATTATTTTTTTCAATTTACGCATTACGAAATGAATTCCCGCCGTGCCACATGCACATGTTGCATGTACTTACATATGTATGTACATATGTGTTCGCATTGATTTGCATGTCCGTATAAGTGTCTACCAAATGAATATATGTATATACATATGTATGTACAAACATTTACCGCTTAAGTGCATTTTAAATGAAGTTAATTTTCATAAGAAAATTGCAAAATACAAAATAGCAAAAGGTTGCTTATAAGCTTATATGAGAAGTTTGATTGTACTTGTAGCGCTTGGGTTTTTTGTTGCCCACTGATGAACCGCACCTTTGTTTCTTGCCACCACATGGCAGGCATAGGCATTATGGCACTCACAATCGGCATACAGCGTTAAAAAATAAATCTATAGCAGGTCGAAGGCATGCCGCAGCGCTTTAGTATTTTTTGTTGTTTTGAGGTGTGCAGGAATTTCTTTCACACAGACATTCTACCACACACACATACGCAAAGACAGTTCAGGCGAAACGTTGAAAACCGGTAAAAAGGGTAAGAAAAGTATTACGAAAGTAGTCAGGAAACAGTCACTAGTCACCGTATTTTAAACTAGACCCGACTATTTACTGCTGCTTGCCTGCGTTGTAACTACTTACTTATGCACCCACTCCCAATGCGAGGTCATATAACTCATTTTTCTATGGCAACGTTCAGTTTCTTACATTTCATTTGATATCTTTAAAATAGATTTTATATGCAATCAAACTTGTGGCATTATATTTAAAACCGATAATCGCGTAGTTAAATTAATTTTTTAATTTTATTTTGTTTCAAATTATTTGCTGCACTCTCTCTCCAGCGTTGAAATCCAATTGAGCTTTTCCTCATACTTGCACACTTACGCACAATTAAATTCGCAAATGTGTTTGCATTCAACTTGAAATGACTTTTCAATTGCAATTTGCATGCTGTTATTAACACTTTTGCAACGTCAACATCAATGTCATCAACACCGTCAACGGCAACGCCATAAGCAACGGCAACGGCAACGGCATCGACATCATCATTGCCATCAGCGTCACCCTCGGCGTCACCCTCGGCGTCGTCGCTGTGAACAACAACAGTTCGATGCGATGCCTGATTTTTCGCAAAAGCGCAGCAGTGAAACGCCCGAAGGCTACGCTGCTTTTTTCCCTCCCCCACTCTCGTCTTGCAATGTCCTTGAGCCACATAGCACGAAATGTGTTCAAAGGGGGGAGTAAATATAAGCGAGGGCAAATCAACAGAAAAACGTCATTACGCGCTGCGGCACACTGCGGCATTGCAACACTCTGTGGCACGTAATTTTCAATTACGCCCGCTGAAGTGCGTACTTTAAAACGCCAGCAAAAATATTAAGCCTGGCAGTGCAAATGTTGCATATGATTACACGCAGCCAGCTTTCAAGTGCAAAGCAAATATATAAACACGCTGCAGGCGGCACAAAGTTGCTGATGAGATTTCGAAAAATTCAAATTAAGCAGCGCAGAAAAAAAATCGGTGAAAATCTGTGCGTTTGAGATTTGCATGAAACTTGCACAAAGTTTTGTGATTTTTTAGCGCTATTGAAATTGTAAGTGGATATCTGCGCTTTGGACAGCAGAAGAGATGAGAGCTGATATTTTTGTCCTGATTGATTGTGAATTCGTAGTAAAAAAATTTAATTTCTGCGCTTAATTATGACCAAGAATGCTTCTGCATTTAGGTTTTTTATCGTCAACTTAATTTTTAAGCTCTTCATTGATTTAGTCGCCTCTCTCAGTTATTACATTGTACGACATTTTCAGTTTTTTTTTTTCTGGGGAATTTACGGAAATAAGTTTTTCAGAAAGTCTGGATTGTATCTAGAAAGGTAATTTCTCCGTTTTCCTAGTTGGCGGTTTTAGGCGTTTTTTGTCAATTTGAAGTCAGTGGTCACCGAGCAGCATTTTAAACAGTTAAAATTGATCTAACCCTAGTGCCCAACGAAATTAATTAACGTTGTAGGCCAACCGGGGTACCTGGGGATCCACTTGCGGAGTTATATATAAAAGTCGGCTCTAACTTAGTATAATCCTGGGTATTCGATGTATATTGATTTATTTATTGTTAACGAAGATCCTTCAGACAACACCAACTACAGTAGGTATTCTATATAAGGACCTTGGAAATACAAAGTACGGTATAATCTGTAATCAGCCAGAGCGTATATTTGAGAATTTGGAAAACTGAAAAGGGAAGCACTAGGAAGGACTCTGTGTTCTTTTATATCAGAAGAAATAAATATGTATTATATTCATATACCAGTTTACTTTATTATCGATCGTTTACTTGGAGCAGCAGGACGTAGTTATTGCCTTGCACCTCAGCTCAGTCGTTATATGAGAGTCGCTCGATAATGTTTGTGTGTTTTTAGAATATTTTTGTACATATTTTTTTAAACGTTGTGTACAGATAAAACAACTTTACGAATATACATAAATAACAAACTAAGTTTTCATTTGCATGTTTGCAAATGTACAATTTTCGATAATTCTAATGTTTTTATTTTTATTGCCTCAAAAGTTAAAAAAATATATGTTTTTGTTATTTTAGTAAACTATATTTTTATTATTAATTAAATTAGCTCACTTTGATAAATAAACAATTGAAAAACAATATTACTTGTAATACCTTACTTATTTATACATATTTCCGCCTATTTTGTATATGGGTGCCCCGTTTGAAACATTCGTGCGCAGTTTTTCAAATTCAAAATTTTCTGGGCTAAAAAGAAATATGTATGCATGTATGTGTATATGTAAAATAAGTCAAATCGTGGGGATGCGGGAGGATTTAAAAAAATTGTTCCAAAAAAAGTTATTAGATACAACATGTGTCGATGGGTACCCTGTTGGACACACAAGGGTTAAATGCAAATATTTATACGTTGATGGTTTTGGCGACCTTTTTATTTCTTAATTATTAATTCTGCCGGCTCGAGGTCAAATGGGTTTAGGAAATTTTTTGAATTAAAACACAGGATTTTAAAAACTTAAATTAATTAGAATTAATAATTAACAAATATTTATACGTTTAAAAGACCCCTCTTGGGCTTTTGGGGTTCGAGGAATCGAATTTGCAGTTTATGTTTACCAAAAACGTCCGCTGGGGTGCTCTTTTATGCAAAAAATATGAAAGAAAGGGGTAAACAATGTTCCTCAACAATGTTACTATAAACTGTTTATTAATCTTCTTTTACACCAAAGCGACGTTTTTGGTAAATATAAATTGCAAATTTAGATTCCTCGGTCCCCAATAAATATTCGCATTTAAATCAATTTCAACTGTTTTAACTCGAATAACCCCAGCGGGACCATAACGGCAAACTGAACGAAATATTTTTCACTAGTATTATTTTTTTTAATAACACGTTCTGGGCATATTCGAGTTAATTCTATTTTAAATGCTGCATTGCGACGACCAAGTTCAATTGAAAAAAGCGCTTAAAATCAATGCATTTGTGGCTCTTTGTATGCAACAGTCCAGACTTTCAGAAAAACTTGGTTTCATCTACTCCAGGTGTATTTTAATATATGTATATAGTCTTCATCTCATTTCTTACGCTTCCTTCTTATGATTTTTGACTGTGTAAATATTTATGTATTCATTCAATGCCTTTGAATTTCCTTGTGGCACGTTCTAATAGAGACTGACTACAGCACCTGCAGGCAATAAGTAAGTTAAGCGTTCATGCGTTGGAAAATATTTATTTGAACAAAAATGACAGAGAGACAACAAGGCATCAGAAAGGCTGCAAATATGCATACGGACGGACGTATTACATCGCAAGTCAGTATGTACATACATACATACATGCACACTTATGTTAGCTGAATAGAAGGAAGTCACTGAGACACGAATACAAATAGATCGCAATGGAAACTAAATAACAAACTTTTGAGTCAATCAGGCAAACAGATTGAGTCAAAGAAGCGACTTAAAGTTAAACAAGTTAACAGACAGACGCGCTCTCTCACACAGGCAGTCACTTAGTCAGCCGTTCAGCTATTCAGTCGGTGAATCGTTGTTGCACGGGTGGGTATTGGTCGCCCATTTTCGACGGCAGCCAAAGTAATATTTAGTGGAACTACAAATTATCAGTCGCATGCAGTTGGCAGTGCAATGATATCAGCTGAGAAGCAAAGCGCGTACAACCAGCGCGTAATGCATATGTAACGGGTGATTTTTTTGAGGTTAGGATTTTCATGCATTAGTATTTGACAGATCACGTGGGATTTCAGACATGGTGTCAAAGAGAAAGATG